>NC_089535.1:9009285-9226785 GCF_963924715.1 Thunnus thynnus
CTATGTGAAATCTAATTGCACATTAGCATATTATAATGGCACCTTCAATTGCAAAGCTTTCTTCGATTTCTTGGAAGGACTATGCTTACAGCTGTTAGCTGAATCTGAAAGGATCTTTGGGGGGTACAATTTGTGCATCACTTAATTTGTTCAGTGTACAAACAATACTTTAATACAGTATACAATCACCTTAATATGCTTCTGGTGTATTACTATTATTATTATTAATAAACTTTTATTTAATCAGGTGAATCCCATTGAAATTACAAGATCTCTTTTTCAATGGAGCCCTTGCCAAGATAGCAGTAAAACAGTGTTTCAAACAACATTCAAGCAAACAATCGAAACACATAGAACAAAACATACAGCGGCAACTCACAGAATCATGCGCCTAGAAAGACAGACAGGAGGAAACGGATCTAGCCAAGGAAGCAATTACAAATTCCAATTGAATTTGCCTCTAAACCCTTCACTATATTTTAAATGCCCTAATCAGGATCAGCTCATCTAGCTGCAAATCTGTCTGTGTGTGGTTCCGGGCTGCAGGGCAGAGAACATAAAGGCCTGTTTGCCAAATTCAGTGCGAACTTAGGGATGGACAGTAAGAGGGTGCCATTTGAGCGCAAACAATAATTACTAGTTTTGAGTGAGATATACCCACAAAGGTAAGAGGGGAGCAGACCGAGGATGGACTTATAAATAAATATGTACCAGTGAGTGAGTCTGCACAAGGCCAACGAAGGCCACAGAACTCTGGCATATAGGGTGCAATGGTGAGTGAGAGCTTTGCAGCCTGTGACAAACCTCAGAGCGCTGTGGTAACCAGTATCCAGCCAATACAAGCACTGGGCAGGAGCTGCATGTACAGCAGATCATCATAGTCAAGCAAGGGAAGGAACGTAGCCTCAACCAGTTTTTTCCTGGCAACATAGGAAAAGCAGGATTTGTTTCTAAATTAAAAACTCAGCTTAAGCTTCAGTTTCCTTACTAAGTTTTCAATGTGAAGTTTAAAAGTTAAATGATCATCAATTAAAATACCTAGATACTTGTACTGTGACACTAATTCAATCTGACTGCCCTGCAAGGTTACAATGTTAGGAAGAAAAGCTTAAGTCTTCCTGGCGTTAGACAACAACATCAGTTTAGTTTTTGTAGTATTCAACACAAGTTGCAGATCAACCATGACTCTATAACACCAAAGGCAGACTGCAAATACTCAAGTGATTGAGCAAGGGTAGCATCATAGCAGTAAATGACGTCGGCATAAAAATGAAACTGTGCATTAGGAACATTTTCATCAGGTTGTTTAAATGGGTAGTAAACAAAAGTGGACCAAAAATAGAACCTTGGGGGACCCCTGACACAACATGTCTTCCACTGGCCTCTGTCAGCTGTGGTAGATGTCCACTTTCAGTCGCTGAATTCAAATTTTGTGATAGAGTGAGATCATTCAGTACATTTTCAGAAATTTGAACTTTGATACAGACATTTCAATATTCAACAGCAAAACTTACCGCTTTCATTAAGCTGGTTCTGATACTCTTTTTATGAGAGTGTTTGAACAACCAACACATGCAGTGACTGAAACAAATCTCACTCTGAAGACTGACTTAATCTCAGTTAGTTAATTTACTTTAGCTACTTTGAGCACTCTATGTACCAGAAGGTCTAACCTTGGATATCAGTTTAGTTCTGTTTGACTATGGCAGAACACTAACAGAAAAAACACACATACACACACACACTTGTGCCTTGGTGTTGCAACTTCAAAACTGAATAGCTATCTCTATCCTTGAAACAAAGGAAGAGCACTCTGTTTATGAAAGCAGGACAAATCAGCCTTTTCAAAACACCCACCTCTGCCTAGGCACCTGAACACCACATTACTCTTGAATTAATAAAATCCTCATTATAATCTCAAGTAGAAATAGATAATGCAATGAAGCTTTGCTTTGGTAATCATCACCGAATTAGAGGCATTAAGTTTTGAGATGCTATTGATGGGTTCATTTAATCCATTCTTGTTTGTGTGGGATACAGCTTAATAATGCACAGCGGTAGAAGAAATCTGCTCAGAACAACACATTGTTATGGAGTCACAGGAGTGCCATAAAAAAAAGAATAAATCTGTAAAAGAATAAGAAAATAAATGTGGAAATATAAAGACAAATAACAAAATATAAAAGAATAATTATGAGCATTTTCATATATTTTCACATTTATTTGTTCATTTATTTCTGTATATATAAAAATATATAAAATATTTAATTACTGCATATAAATTCCTCTTTTTTGGTATATTTTTTATTTATTTATTTATTTTTATACAATGTCATTTATTTATTTATATTTGTCCCTTTATTTTTCCTTATTCTTTTTCCTATTGCTTCCTGCCCAGGCTGAGTAGTCAATTCCTGCACGCAATGAATGTTGCTTTGGCGGGAGCTTTTTAGCCGGACAACAGGAAGTAGATGTGATGCGGACTTGTTCATGCACAGTGTGAATTTGGTAGTGGTTTGAATCAGGGAAGGAAACATCATAGCAGTGGAAGTGGAACAACCGTTAAGGAGAGTTGTCCAACAATTTCTTTTAACACTTGCTCAGTTTTGAACTGGACTATATTTTGAGGATGGTGGAAGATGTCATGGGGAGTCTTGGGCAAATATCTGCACTGACCAATACCGACATTGATGAGGTTGTGGGGTGCAATCTGGAAGAGTGCGCACTGCACTGCACTGCACAAGTCTGTGTCACGTCTACTTCATGTTGTCCATGCTAAGAAGTTCTCGCCAAAGCAGGATTTGATAAGTGCCTGAATTAACTACTCAGCCTTGACAGGAAGGCCCGCCCAAAGCCAGCTGATTGACAGCTTGGCCCTTCAAGAAATAGCAGAAGCAACAGGGAACATAATAAGGAAAAATAAAGGGATAAAAATAAATAAATTACATTATATAAAAATGAATAAATAAATAAATTTAAAAAATATACAGAAAAAAGTTGAGTAATTTATCTGCAAAAAAGTAAATATATCTTTTTAAAAATATATTAATAAATATATAAATAAATAAATGAACAAATAAATGTGAAAATGTATAATTATCTTTTATATTTTATTATTTGCCTTTATATTTCTGTATTTATTTATTCTTTTATTTAGTTTATTTGATTTTTTCAGTCATTTTCAACTTGAACAACTCAAATACAAATGTAAATAAATAATAAACTAACATTACTTTTGAAGCAGTGACATTTATTTCTCTTTATATTTCCACATTTTTTTATTTACTTATTTATTCTTTTACTTATTCCTCTTTATATCTCCACTTTTATTTTCTTATTCTTTTACAGATTTACTCATTTTTACGGCACTCATACGACTCCATACTTTATTACCTTAAGAGCTCTGTGTCATCTACACCAAATCACGCTGATGCATTGCAAATGATATAGTGAGAAGGGGTAAGATGCCAAAGAGAGGGAGAAACATGCACTCTCCCTCTACCTAATTATACTGCTGTAATGAACATAATGAAAGCACTGCTGTTGTTTTTCTTCAGATTGGCAAAAAATCTGTAATTGGGCATTTGATTGTTGTCACTAGTTATTACTTCTCTAGACAGTGTCCAGGCCTATAAAAAGTGAATGGACACAGAACACAATGATCATTTCACATCATTTACTGATGTATGAGAGAAATTATTTTCAATTAAATAATCTGCAGATTATTTTCCCGATTGATCACTTACTCTATTGAATGTTAAAAATGTTACTGTCATATATGACAAAGAGAAACAGCAAACGGTCACATATGAGAAGCTGGAACCATAAATATTTGGCATTTTTGCTTGAAAAATGACTGGAAATGATTGTTCGATTATCTTATCCTATTAATTTTCTGTTAATTGATGAGATGACTGGGGAAAAAGGAAAATGAAGTGGTGGCAAAGAACGCATTCTTGCCCCCAGAATAAGAGAAGATAACAAGCTTGAGAGTAAGAAAATGATGACAAATGTGAACAAGAGCAGGGGTGAGGAGGAGATTGTTGGTGCAGTGGCATGAAATGAAGTAGAAGAGGGCAGAGAGAGGTGAGAAGAGGATCTAGGGACAAATGTGTGAGCAATGGATTGGATTTAATGTAGCAGAAATCCACCAGTGAACTGCAGCTTCAAACAACAGCTCCAAACCTAACTATGACTATGAGAGAAGCAGAAAAGGAGGAAATTTTGGGGAGGGGACAGAAGATGTAGAGAGGGATGGAGACAAATGAGAGCAAAGCAAAAATGGGCCAGAGACAGAAAGCAAGAGAGTCAAATGGCTTATAATATGAAGGGATAATAGATACTAGGGGCTGGGAGAGCAAAAAATGAATGTCGGTAAGTAAGTGAGTGAGATGGTGGTGGGAGATAGGAAGAAGAAAAAGGGAGGAAGCAATAGAAAAGGTTGGATATTACAGTCGGACCACCTAGGGAATGTTTACAGGATTTAATAACTCTAAATGTCATCACTTTATTGGATTTATGGATGGATGTCTCGCTCTCTCTCTCACTATTCTGCTCTCTGCTCCATCTTTCTCACACACACATGTACATACACACTTCGACACCCCCACCTGCAACAATTACCATGGTACCCACTGCTGCAGCTTTATGGAAAGATGACGGGGGGGGGGGGGGGGGGGGTTGTATCAAGGGCTCTGGAATCCTGTTACAGGCCACCATTCAGAGTTATAAGGGAAAGCTTCTTACGACATGCTGATAACACTGCTTCACTACTTTACTGTATATGGTCAAAGAAATTCTAACACTATTCCTGTCAATCCAAAGCAAGATAAACTGAGTGTTTGGAATAGAAATACAACTCTTAAGTCCATACTATTACACAAAATGACAAGACTCTAATTAGTGTCGGTGTCAAGCGGCAATCTCCGGGGTTGAAAAATGAAGCTTAAGTGGAAGTACCAAAAACTGCAGTTCCTCGAATGGCCACTTGAGGCTGGCTCCAAAAGTGAGTCAATCCCCATAGACCCCCATGTTAAAATGTCCAACTTTACTGTAGAAATAAACATGTTGACAGCCTGGTACAAAAAATGGTTTTGGCTCATGACAACTGTACTGGGGGTGAATTTTTATATAAATCACCCATGTAAATTTTATTAAGGCTTGAAATTATGCATAATTAAGGGTGTGGCTGCTTTAAGGCAACCAAGCTAACCAAGCTAGCTGCTAGCGTTAGGGTCAGCTCCACCCTCTCGTCCACAAACAGGAGTCCACAAACCGATGGTTGACATCATGGTTTCATGTCCTATGTCCATTGTTTTTTACAGTCTATGGTCTATGCAGATATGCAACACACCTTTCAATGCTACTATGACTACTACTATCATGTCTCAAGAGGAATTTTGATCTTCTAGTCTTTGCTATTTTCATCATATCTCAGAGGAGCAGTTCCAGGGTTGCTGCTAGCATTGAGGAGATAGAGATCATGTCTTCTGTAGTGTTTGTGGATATGTGGGTGTTTATATGACATGAGGAGGAGTTTGTAATTACACAGAAATTACACATGGTGTGTCTATCTTTAAATATGACAATAATCATTAGTAATTTAAAAAAAAAAACAACAGGCATTTTATTCCTGCAACTGTGGATCATGTAGGAGAGATACAATTCACAAAAATATTACTAAACAGTTAAACAAATAAGTAAAATGTGAAAATAATTTTGAATACTACTGCCTTGAATGTTTCAAAATAAAGTACATGGTGGACTTTCCCTGTGCTTTATGTTGGTGATGTCATGTCTTTGTCTTATCTTAATTGTAGCTTGATATGTTTCATTGTGTCCATTCATTTTCTATATGTTTTATCTTGTGTTGGCAAAAAGCAGGGTATGTCCTGGACAGGACATCACAGGACTGATACACATAGACAGAATGAGAACTTACAAAAACATGACTGACCTAGGAGAGCAGGATGGTCTATAACATCAATCAACATACAGTATAGGATTCTATGCAATGCAAACATATTTAATTAAAGCGTGTGCTGAACAAACTGTCTGAGACAAGTGAGACATGGAGCAGAAATGAGGAGAAGAGTACGAATGTAATAAATCATTTCAGCCATTTTATCAATCTGCTCACATTTAGGGCTGAAGTCATTGAGTGACAGCAAAAAAAAAAGAAAAAAACAGCTTCCCTGCTGTGTTACAGGAGCAGTCATTTGATAAAAACACATGAATCATTGGTACCCACAGTGCTCAGAAGTTCAGTTACCCATATACAGACACACACACACAGATATGCAAATAATTACAGACACAGAATCACGAACACAATCACAATCCGTTCTATCCAACCACTACTGTGGCCACAAAAAGTCCCACAAGGCAAGTTTTCCCATTACATAATGAGGAGCTGGACAGACAGGAAGATGGGGGTTAGGTGCTATCGACAGCAATGACGTAATAAGTGATTTGTGTGCACTCAGGGAAGCTGCATGTATTTATTTACATAGAGGGCGAGATTTCATAGGTGTGGCAGGATGTTATGAGCCCAGAAGGAGCAGTCAATGTCAGTCAAGACCCCAGTACACAAACACACACACTAAAGCTCTACATTCTTGTGCACTTCATGAGACAAACAATACATAAATGACCCTGAATTACAATTGCCAGCAACATCTGGCATGATGCAACAGAGGAGAGAGTGTGAGACAGCGAGGAAGGGAAACACAGAAATGGATTTTTTTATTTATTATTAGGTAGGCTTCGGTGATAATTAAAAGTGGTTTTCTTGTAAGCAAACAAAATGTATTTTTACATTCAGTGTTTCTCCACAAAACATACTATGTGTATCCTTGAGATCTAACAATCCCGTATTGTTTACATCAATGTTGACTAGCCTAGTCTTCTTCTTCTTCACTGCATTTATTGGCACACTTTTGCGTGCTACCGCCACCAACAGTCCATCAGTGGAATAGCGGGACACCATCGGCAGGAATGTGCAATGTGTCGCTCGCCTCACATGGACCCGCTTATAAAAACAAAAAACAACTGCTCTACAGTGTCATGAACTCCAGTTTGAAGTATTCATTTCTATTTATAAAAGAAACATTCATGATAAAAATTCATATCTGTCAAGTTCTGGGGAATATGTGATACCATCAACCCCACAGTGTACTGTCCTGTCCTTCTAAAGCTCTCTGCTCTCTCTCTCTGTGGGTGTTCAAACCACTGTGATATTCATCAGTGTATCAAGGCAAGGTCGGTGTAGATCAGATGAGGGAGCAGCAGCTAGAAAGGGTCAGATCATCTCTGATAAAAGTACAAGCTGCAGAGAAGATCACAGAGCAGCAGAGAGCAATAAGAGTACAGTGCATCATGAGGTTGTAACAGGCCATAACATACATACACCTTTTTAAGGTCACAAGCACGGGATAGTATTAATCAAGGCCTACAAAGGTAAACCTAATAAGCAAGTTACAGGTGCAGATTAGCTCATGAGTTTGATATTTATGAGGTATCTATTGACGGGTGGGGATTGACAGGAGGACTATGAGTTTGAAGGATTAGAGGAGGATAATACCCGGTCTCAACCATCTACAATCATTACATCTTTCTCTCAATGTTTGCTCTGAAAGGTCAGACTCCTTAAAACTCAGTCCAATGTCTGTAATTAGTTTTACAAAAGCTGAGCACCTGTCAGTTTATTATGTGATTTAATATTATGAATTGTCAGTTATAGCACACACATCAAGTGAATGTATGGTGATACAGGAAGTATATCCTTTTACAGAAAAACACACAATTATTAATGATTTATTGTCATTTATACCTATAAATCGAAGCTGTCACGCCACAAACCATAAAATGAACCTTGACTCACAATTACTTCCTTGTAATGGTTAGAATTGCTTCCTCATTTCTGAGGAGCCTTCTTTTTATAAGTAACTCCTGAACATTTTCTACAATTATTTCACTGTAACATTTATTGCCTAGTTCCTCATCCTGTTACCCCGATAATTACCTCGACCGCCACAGTGAGAGCTAAAATGGAAACTGTGCACCCTGTCACGATGCCTATCTCCAGGAAGTACACCTGAAAACAGCGATTTCACTATATTTTAAAGATGCATTGGACGTATAAATAGATAGTGTGTTTAATTTAGGCGAAACAACCCCATTGTTTATTTTGTGTGTGTTGCTTCGTGCGTAAACACATCGCTGTGTTTCTGCTTTGCTAAAGATAGAAGTGTTACAGGAGTGTCCAACCGGTGATTAACGCAGATGAATATTTCATTTTAGTAGTCCAGCTGCTCCTCATCTGCAGGTCTCTCTCCTGAGACCGCCTCGGTCTACAAGGCCAAACAATGTCATCACAGCTCACCAACACACCGACACTGTGTGTGTGTGTGTGTGTGTGTGTTTACATGATGCTGTGTATCTGCTCTCTCTCTCCACATTATTATGATAAAAAAATATGTGCAAATGTAATTGGAGAATATATTAAGAATACTGTGCGTGGCAATCAACTTCATCTACAGTAAATAACTGAAATATATACATAACTCTCTTACGAGGCACAATAACGGTCAGTGTTTGCGATGTGAGCTGAATACTAAATCTTCTCTGAATGCGCTGCATCTCTCACATTAAAAGGCTGCATATCTGCACACCGGGGAGTTTTCAGGGTATAGGATTCCCTCCCTCCATCCCGCATCCCTTGTTCGTCTGATCATCTCTCTTCCCTCTTCCTCCGGTTCCCGAGCCCTGTCTTCTTCCGCAGTATTTTCTGCCCTGTGGGGAGGCTGCTCCCAGGCTGACAGGGAGTGTCACTGACTCCTCTCGCAGCACCATTACTCTCTCATTCTGCATCTTTTTCATGCTTTCTCCCTCTATTTCACACATACACAAAAGCACACACACACGTAAACATGTGCTACTATGTGCATCCCTTTTCCCACATAACGTCCTAAAAGAGTGATAGCGCTGGAGTGGCGTTTCTCTCTTCTTCTACAATATGGGTAAATGTGTGTGGAGACCTGTCGTTACATAGGAGTCAATGTGTGCATTTCCAAGTGAGGTGTGTGTGGTTTGTGTATTCCTGTGTTATACCAGGTGAGATAAGACACCTCCTGGACGTTCCAATTTTCTGTCCGATATTTGCCTTCTTCGCCGTGCGCTTTATCAGCGGGAAACACATAAATGCTGATAGGTTAGGAAACGTTACTACTGTTTGAAAAATAGAGAAAAGGAGAGGGGAGGGAGGGAGGAGGCGATGAGGATGAAATTGGAGAGTGATGAGTTTGAAATGGATAGAAGGGAGCGAGGCTGGAAAGATAGTCGCTATAAAAAAAAAGGAGTAGAAGTAGGAAAGAGAATGAGAAAAGACAGTGGGACAAAGAGGAGGAGGTATGAGCTCATTTTGTCCGACTTGCACCGGGGGAACAGTTCACCATGTTCCACGCTGAACAATCGGTAGTGTTCCCTTGTGATAGTCTTGACAGTGATGTTAATGCCTCATTAAAAGTACGGAGAGGGACAGCGACTCAGCTCCGAGTTCTGAAACCAAAAGCCGTAGAACATCTCTTCAAACGAAGCCCCCTTCCATTAATTAAACCTCACAGATGGACACCTTGGCTTTCTTCCAGGCGCAGCAAAGATAGATGCTGGAAATGATAGCTGTTACTTGTGCTTGCATGGAAAGACAGACTAAAAAAAAAAAATCCACGGTGAGCAGGCGGTGCGATTAGAGGTCAGCATAGCTTGGTCTGGAATCCTAATTGACATCGTTAGGCGGGGCAACTGTTTGCCAAGAGGCTGAACTCCGGAGGAAATTAGTCGAAGTTAGCAAAAACTGGCAATTATCACAGCCTGAGGCAAGACACCACCTCACGGGTAACGCTGTGGGCAGGAGACACAACATATTGCAGATACTGTATAGTTTAGACTTTGATGCTAAAGATGGCGAGGACTGATAGAGATGTATGTAATGCGGCATAGTGAGTAGGGGAAGGCAATATGGCAAAAACTTCAATCACAATAAGCTTGAAATTCCTTACTAGTAGATTCAGAACCTGAGAATTATATGTATTGTATGTACTACAAACAGAAAATCTATTTAAATAAATAAATGAACATAAATCCCACAGTGTGAAGTGTTTACTGGCAGGGAGCTCATATCTTGGGTATGCTGTTATATTTGACTGTGCTTACTGCCACCATGTGTTTGGCATTTTAAAAAAAGCATTAGCATGTGTGATGTGTCTATTATTGGGAGGAAAAGCAGATTTGATGGCCTCGCTGCTCGTTCCTGAGGAAGGGTCTAACAGCTGGTGTCTTATTAGTTGGTGATGCTTCAGGTGATAAACTTTCCTGTTTCCCATCTTTGTTTGCACAGGTTTTCAGCTTAGTTAACGTTCTACATCTCCTATCTGCTTTGTGTCAGACTTTAAGTGGCCTAGGCCTGTTAAACTGTCTTATCTTCTTTATGGTTGGGGTTGTTCTGACTGTTTGGGTGTTCCTTTCTGTGCTAAAAGTTTCCCTCGGTGAGTGCTCATCTCTCTTGACGACTATACGTCTTCTGGTACCGAAACAATAGCGTGTGGTGTGTTTAACTCAACAGACTTCGCTGTAACTATTTTTGCATTTCCATATTGAGGACATTTTAGGATGAAAGCGATCATATTGCCGAGGTCTAATGGTAGCACAAAGCAAAATAAATCATACTTCAGCATTGATGCGCGGTCATGAGTTGAATGCCGCAAAACCCGCCATGCCATGACACTGCAGAGGACAGGACATTCAAGATGTATTACAGTGAGAAAAAAAAAGAAAGAGCTGACAACACTAAAGAAAAAATGTCAACAGTGACCTAAATATCTAGCCATCAGGCAAAGAAAGGCACCAGAACAGAAAAGACATACGGATACTGGAACACAGAGCGGCGTCACCACAACGCAACAAACACTTACCTGTCATTGTCGACGCTCCTGAAGCCAGGCAGGATGTGTCTGAAGCTGGAGTTGCGGTCGAGTTTGGGTTGACTCTTGGTGCGTTTTATCGAGCCCTTCAGCCGTCGACTTAGAAAGCCCTGACGGAAAGAAAGACAGACAGTAAAACAGCGTCTAGTTTCTGAGGGAAGTCTCCGAGATGTCAATCATCATTCTCAACTGGGCAGCGGGACAGAACATATTAATACCGACATTTACACTCAACGTCCTAAATTCGGTGATGCCAGATGTCATGAATAGTTAAAGGGTAATAAATGAGTATAGATATTCATATCAGAGTCAGAGTGATGTTCGCAGTCGGAGAAGTCGGGACAAGGTCAAACACGTTACATGAATTCAAAGTAACATATAATACCAACACATTCAAAGACAAAACCTTGACAAAAAGAACGCTGTCAAAGATGACAGACGTAATAAGCTGGTAGGTAATATTTCTGGCAAAATTATAGATTGCTTCCCACTTGTCATGTATGTGTTTGTGACAAATTGCGTGACGTACAAACGTCGTGTTTTGTAATCATTTTCATATGCTAATTCGACGGATACACCCCTTTATTAGTTTTCTCAGTCTTCTCTTCCTCTGAGTATGTGTGTTTACTTCTCCTAACATCTGCAATCACACTCCCCAAGCACCTCGCCGTCTCCATAGCAACTGTTGGCTGGCATTAAGAGCGAGAGAATATGAAAAAAAATGAGATGTGGTGCAGAAATGGCAGGATGTTCTGAGTTTTTGGACACAAAAACCTAATCTTTTTTTTTTTTTTTTCCAGCTTCCTTTTTTTTTCTTCCTTCGATTTCACTGCAGGGAAGAAGGTCAAGAAGGAGAAGAAGAAGAAGAAGAACAGGGGGACGAAAAAGAAGGACTGTGAATAAGAAGGCATATAGGAGTTTTGATAGAGCAACTTAGGAGGGCGGCACGAAGAAGACAGAACTTAACAAGTCAGCCGGTATGCAGGAGAGAGTACTAAACCGGGGTAGCGTTCAGCCTCAGGTGTAGCTTTTCAATACAAACAAACAACACAGCGGCGGATTCGTACGCCGAATAACAGACTGAGCGCCTTGAAGAAACACACGTTTTAACCTTAGAGACATACCTACAGTGCCTCAACCTCATGTCAGTCTTATGTATACGCATTTTTGACAAGATGGCAAGAGGCGACACGCGGTGAGAAGACCTCCCTCCCTCCCAGTCAGGCCATTAACACACCTGTATAATTACCACCTACAGTGTGAATAGGTCGCCCCAGGCAACAATGGAATAGAGATAATTAGAGAGGGACTTTCAGACAGCCTGCCAGCTGATCACAGAGGAGTCGCTGCAATCTGATGAACAGCACCTGTCATTAGGAAGCACTCTGGTCTAGAGACTGTTGTCTGTGTTTGAAATCACCCCCTATTTACTATATAGTGCGCTATATGTAATGACCGCCATTTTTATGTTAGTGCACTAAATCTGGTTTATCCAGTATATAGTGGATAATTATATAGGGAGTAGTGAAATCAACAAGTGAATAAAGGACTTGCTAATGTCAGTGTATTTAAGCTCACACCAATCGTGGGAGTTTCATTATTGTGTGCTTATGTGACCAAAAACAACTGCTGTGCCCCGATTCAAAGTTTTGAGTTGCTCACACTGCAAAACTGACAATATTAAAACTCCAAACAGTCAGTACTGACAATAAAAAAAAGGCTTAAATCTGAAGTGTACTGTGTATGTTCAATATTGTTTTGTATGCTAAGAATAAACACAAATTGCAGAGTGGTGGTGAGACAACTTGTGGAAGATCTTGGAAGTTCAGTTTACTTGTCATGGGGAGCGCTACTCCGCCTGTGAAAACAGTTGTGTAATTCTGTTGCTCTGGAGAGAGGGAGCTGTCTAAAGTCAAGGTAAAAGTAAAAATACCTCACACTCAGTTTGAACTGGGAGACAACAGATTTATAACGGAGTCTGTGTTACAAACTGGGGCATGGAGTTTGGAAGATGTGGGTATTTACCAGGCGGGGTGATGCATTATAGGAAATGTAGGATCCAGCATGACTGTAGCTTGACCTGTACTAGTGGCAGAAAATCAGGATGTCTTGGCCCTTTGCTGCTTTGATTTTGACCGTTCTTTTTTTTAAAAATATGTCTCTTGCTAGCCTCCAAACTTTGTTGAAGTCCGACGCTAAATTGCTTCAGAACCCCTTTAAATCTTTGCCTTCAGAGGCATTCTCACGTCAAGGTTTGATCGATGTCTGCTGGCTTCAGTATTGTATAATTTTCTGTTAGCACACTGATGTCTTGTATTCTAACTGCAAAAATGTGTATACTGTCTGAAAACTGGACACAGATAATGTCTATGGATGTGCTGCATAGTAGCAGTGAGATCTAAATTCTTATTGTCAATGAAAGTAGGGGCGGTTATGACGTGTAACATCAACAAACAGACTCAAACATAACAGAGAAAATGAATTATTTAGAATTTTTCATCATCATCATGCAATGACATCAGCAATAGCTATTGTCTGCATGCTGGATAATGATAAGACTTTGGGGTTTTGGTGGTAACTCTTCATTTAGAGCTGAATCTGACAAGGTATATAAAAGCCTAGAGATAAGTGGGCAGCAAATGGCTATACTATTGCTACCTGCCACCAGTGAACTCTGTTGAAGGGCTATTAGCTAAATGAATAGGGCTGAGTCACCGCTGTTGCTATGAGCGAGACACCTGGGGTTCCAGTCATGGTCGCTTCCTGAATCTAATTCTCACTCCCTTTCTTAACTATTGGACTGTATTAAAAAACATCATTTACTCCGTATGTGCATGTGAGTACGTGGGCATGTGGTTAGATTAGCACGGGCGTCATTCTAAACAATGAGAAACATGAGTCAGACTGTGCAGTGGGAATGTCGTTTCCGTTGACTGTATTTAGCATCACCCTGAAATCAGATCCTTCAACGACATGACAGAAGGACCTGAGGAGAGGCAAAAGATTTAGACTTTTTTAGATGCTAAAGACGGCAGTGCGGTAGAAAATCGATAACATCCACACATACATGCAAACACCTTCTCTCATTTCCTCATATCATCATTCACAATCCTCTCCAAAATCATAGTAATTCCGCGCCTCCCCCCCGTAGCCCTTAGAGAGTGCATGTGCCTTCTGCTGTTGGCATATTCACAGCTAACAAATTAAAATGCTTCTCTGTTTCCCATCCGCAGAAATAAGTCAGTGAATAGAGACCTGTCCCTGCCGGCGAGGTGGATTGATTAGTGGCTGCTTGTTCTGTTTTTACTTCTCTCCTTCCACTGATGGATGGACTCTGAAAAAAAAAAATGGAGGGAGAAGTAGAACGGCAGGAGAGTAAAAGTAGAAGCTATAATTTCTCTGATTATATTGTATTCTTTGCTCTCCCTTTCACTGCGGACAACAATGTGACATTAAGAAACACCGCTCTCTAATTCAATCAGCCCTGTCGAGGGCTTCTGCCAAGGGTAAAGGTTAGCTGATATGAATGGCCTATTTTCTCACTTATAATCAGTCAGTAAAGATGACTGATGCCTATATTAACACCGAACCCCACGGGAGGCGAGACACGCTGGGAGCTCCGCAAAATGTTAGCATTTAATTCGCCTTCATCGCCCGCTCGTATGAGATGACTGAAGAGAGCGAGAGGAGGAAAAAAAAGTATGCAGGAAGAGGGATAAAGAAAGAGACATAGAGAGAGAGAGAGAGAGAAAAAAAGAGAGAGGACAGAAATAGAGGTGAGACCAGTCAAAAAATTGAGAAAATTACAGCGAGTGCCTGCCCAGAGAAGAATGAGCTATAGGAGCTGGATAAATGGGAAAAAAAAGAGGGGAGCACAATGTGGAGGTGGCAGAGCATGAGTTGATAGAAAAAAAGCAATAAAATGGAACTAAATGATGGGGAAAGTGAGGAGAAAAGTACAGCAAATGAGTGACAAGGTCGCTGACAGATCGGGGCTCAGCAGGGGCCATGGCGCTGACTGCACAAGAAAATCTGAGAGAAGCTGGAACAAAAGACGGTGAAATACAGTAGAACGAGGTTTGTCTCTGTCTGCCGTTTATATTTCAGTCGTTATCTTAGCGGATATGTCCGTAGAAAAACAACGTTACGAAATGCCTCACACTGGGCAACAAATTAAACACATACATTTTGAAAGACAGATAAAACCAATTCCAGTGTGAGATCAAATGAGAGGAAAAGAAACAGAAATAAAAAGTCAAGTAAAATCAGAGATTTAAAAGAAGTCGCTGAGTCACCATATGACACTACTCATAACATGCAAAGGAAGTGATGTCTGACATTGGTTACATAAACTGATATGTACAAACTTGACTTCTCCCTATTATGTCTTGCGGTACGTGACTCATTTTTAAAAATAACATGACCAGTGACTCCAACATGCACAATTGACACCTGATGAACTATCATTGTTCTATTGTGTGGTACAGAAATTTTTAAATTGACCTACGGGAATACAATTTCCCAGTGTGCTTGGGTGAATAATACCTATAAATCACAGTGTAGTGAGTTTGCATGAATGAATACAGGATGTAAATAATGTTGACATCCCCCCCCCCCCCCCCCCCCCCCCATTTATTAATTTCTGACATCACAATGCTGTCCCTTTTATAGAAGCTTTCATTTAGCAAACACTTACTTATACACAGAAACATGATAAGGCTATAACATCCAGTGCAGCATAACAGGAGGGGTGGGGGTGGGGGCATTACAGCGTCACATGTTAGCGTGAATTTCAATGAGCTCTTTAATTATTCCACATTTTCTATAGTTGACAGCTAATTAGAAGAAGGAGGGGATGGAATAATCTGATTCAACATGCGTCCTCGAAGGAGAGGAGAGGCTGGTATTCAACCCGAAACCTCCAACCCCCGTCTCTCATTGTGCTCGCTCTGGAGGGAATTCGACGGGGGGGGGGGGGTTGTGGAAAGAATGTGTTTGTCCATATTTACTATGTTACCTTGTTTACATTGCAAATGTGTGTTAGTTTACTTCTGCGCATGCCTGTGTGTGTGTATATGAGAGAGAGAGAGAGAGAGAGAGAGCAAGCATAACAGACATGCATACTTGATTATAATCTCAGCCTGCCCAAACCCATTAAATCAGCACTAAGAGGACGGCTCAATTTTACTGCTTTGCTTTTTTTAGTTTTCTTTTTTTTTTTTTCATGAAATTAAAGCAAATGCTTGCAACAAGTTAATTCTATTCCCTTGGCTTGGCAATTCCAGGCTTCCTTAATGGGGGCTGATAGAATCAGTGCCTGGACAATCAGCAGGGTGTTCCCTGCTTCCACATCAACCTCTCTTGTCCTCCTCTAGTACAACCAGATGAAAACAAGAAACCTACCTGTCCAATTAGACCCCCCGCTATTATCTGAGAGGAGAAGAGAGGTAGGGAGAATGGAGTCAGCTAGAGATTGGATAAGAAGCTAAATCACAATTGAGAATCAATCCAGTCGGCTGGTTGCAATCAGCGGGACGTGGAACGTGACAGACTTAGATAAGGTTTGTTTGTCTGCTCTTTAAACAAGCGCAGAAGAAGACAAACTAGCAACTTGTAACTTTTATATTTAATATATGCAATCCTCTAGTATTTCTGAACTGTCTGTTGAAGATTAAGCTTTGGAGAGAGTTTTAGTTTCTCTCCATACCTACTGGTGAGGAATTGATTTTTGGGGGATGTGCTTCTGTGTGTGTGTGTGTGTGTGTGTGAACGTGGCATCCATTTGTGTGTTGGAGACACTGTATCTAGTCTCTGCGAAGAACATGAGAGAAAAACATTTTGACAGATTTAGCTCAAGGCCTAGGAGGGGTACTTTAGATGTCACCACAACTCTTTTCACTGGAGGGAGAAAAGTGAGGGGTGGTTTGTCATTACTAAGTGGGAGTGGGAGATGCAGGAGAGAAGGAGGAGAAGACAACCGCCTGCCTGCACGTCTTCCTGTTTGCATAGTAGTGTGTGTGCCACCATGCTTGTGTCCTATAGTTCCATCTATCTGCTTACTTTATCTCCTGTGTTTTTCTAATTATTTATCCTTAAAATTCATTAATTTAAGCAGAAACAACATTTTGAAAAAGTTACTGAACAGTTGCTTAGCTGGCTGTGCTACCGTTAAGAGGCCAGAAGGGGGCAGTATGACGGAAAAGTGCAGGAAAGGGTTCAAACCTGTCTGGGGAAGCTTTGTGCAAGAAGTCACTGCTGCTGCCTAGCAATAAGCTCACACAAGTAAGTGAAGTGGTCATGTGATTGAGACAGGATGACTTTGCTGCAGTGCTCCGATTCTTTTTCCCTTCCCTGGAGAGTACAAGGAGCTGCTTAAGAGACACTTAATCAATATTTAGCCCCACTATCTGACCCTTTCTGTCTCCTACAAGCGTTCTTTTTTTTTTTATATATCTATATATATCTATATATCCACTCATTCATGTCAGGCCTTATCAAAATAGACATAAAAAAAAGAAAAAGAAATGACTCAATTCACAGTCTCTGTGTAAAAATGAATCTAAAATACGATAAATCTGTCAGGGAGACAATAAAAAGAGAGAACACATTCACGCACACGCTGACACACACACACACACAGCATGTAACAATTCATAAACCCTGGAAACACAATTTCCGCTGTTTTATATGAACAGATGAGAGTTCAACCATTTCTAATCAAATCCCATCAAAGTTGTGGGGATTTTATATGTTGACTTTAAATGTCGGCGACTCCTAAAATCAGCTTCGACTGTTTTTAAGTCATGAAACGCTTTATTCTCACTCAGCGGGTGGTCCGACGCCGGTCTATTTGTTCTATTTTCTGTGGGCTTTTAACAAAGCTTAAGAGACGTCCCGATTTGTTCTTTTGTAGAGACTGAACGCTATTTTTTTGGGTGAAACGTGGTTGATGATGGTGATTAAAAAGGAGATGAAAAAGGAGAAAATGAAAAAGAAATACAGGAAGTGTATCTTTTCTATTTTCAGAAGGAATAAAATATCTTCTAGCCCTGAAGTCGACCCGTCAGTTTACCTGCGGAGCCGTTACAAAAGGCGGAAAGTTTACAAAAAAAAGTTGGCGGATTGTTTATGAGAGACTGATCGTTCACCTCTGGGTTGTCGTCTCCCCGCTCATTATTTATTAATGGAAATATGCACTGCTAATTGCTAATTAGCTTTAAATTGATGACTCATGGCGGAATTTTTTGCTTCATTAACTGGCTGTTTATCTATTGAATTAAACATGGCAGAAAGCATACCGGATTTGAATTAGAGCAAGATGACAGACAAAGGCCTGCTGTGTGTGTGTGTGTATGTTTGACAGAGAGGAGGAGAGACAGTGTGCTTAGAAGTGAGTGAGTGACCGTGTCGCTCGTGCACAGGTGCGGGGAGTGTGCGTGCGTCGGCTTACTTGAAGCATGTTGACGTTATTCAGTGTGAAATGCGATGAAAAAAAAAAAAAAATCACACAGGATGTACAAAGGCAACGGAGCACAGTGCGGTGAACGTAAACCCGAGATGTGTAGATGTGTAGACGACGCTAAACATCAAAGGACCCGTTCCAACTTCTGGAGTAAATGAGTTTCAGATTGGCTTGGGTCCATCTGGCCGCCAGACCGGGGGTTTTTGTAGACATTGATCTATAACTAACAGCCTGCAACGGCGAACTGAGGCGGTAACGGAGACAAAGTCAGAGAGTTTAAAACAAATAGAGAAGACAAGAGACGGAACATAAAAAACAAACTCACAGTACTCACGGTGACTCTGAAAGGTGTGGCGGTGGTGGACGTGGCCTCCATGGTGGGTGCGGTCTTGTCTGAGGCGCTGCCTGGCATGCTGCGTCGGCGTCCTGTCCTCTCTGGAGGAGACTCTGCGAACACAGAGAGAGATAGAGATCTTAGAAATCGCAAAAATTGGCACTTCAATTGTGAAAAATATACGTTGACATTTTGGGAAA
Organism: Thunnus thynnus; assembly: GCF_963924715.1. NCBI lineage: Eukaryota > Metazoa > Chordata > Actinopteri > Scombriformes > Scombridae > Thunnus > Thunnus thynnus. The sequence continues at coordinate 9,028,261 of NC_089535.1, forward strand.
TACACCTCTTTGGTTTTTTTTTAACGAGGAGACTGATACCACTCCTCTGTCTGTCCATTAACTACACTTAGCTTAGCTTAGCTTAGCTCAGCATACAGACTAGAAGCAGCCATCTCTAAATCTCACTACTTAACAAGTTGCATGATTGAAATAAACAGGATATAATGTGTTAATTAGTGATATTTGAGCTTGGACAGGAGTCAGGTTAGCTATTTCCCCCTGCTTCCAGTCTTAATGCTAAGGTGAGCCAATCACCTGCTAGCTCTAGGTTCCTATTTAGCATACAGACATGAGAGCAGTATCCAGTTTCTCATCTAACTCAATTTTTCCCCCATAATTTCAAACTTCAAACATTTTTCAATCTCCACGAAGCACACTGTGTGATTGGCTGTGAGTGTGTGTTATCACTCTCCAGAAGCTCCAGTCCACTTGACCTACCTGTCTCTACGCTGTCTGAAGAATCCAGAGCACCCAGAGGAAACTCACACAAACACAAGGGGGAGAACGTACAAACTCCAAAGAGAAAAACAACCTAAACAGAGCTTTAAACTGAGCTACAACGCTGAACCACAGGCACAGCTTTGACACTGACAGCGTGGTGGAAATGGAAAAGGGTATAGAGTTTAGGGTGCCACGTAGGCTGGAGAGACTGGGTTCAATTTCAAACTTAAAGACGTTTTTTTGTGGTGCAATGAAAGGTTGCAAATGGGTGAAACTCGCTTAGAAAATGACAAACCCAAAGCCTAGGATGTTTAAAGCATTCAACATGTTCACCTTTTGACTTTATATGTGATTTGATTCAAAGAAGTTAACACTACCTACTGAATTCCTCCATGAACATATCTGTTAGCTCACATAGGGACTAAAACACTTTTTTCCTTTGCTTTCCATTCTTTATCTTCCCATCCTTGCCCCAGTTACTGAACTTGTCTGTATATGTTATCATTCTATCTTGTGCATACATCTAATTCTTTGCCCGAACCGGACAAACAGTAGAGAGCGAAGTATCACATCAGCGTGAAAGCGATGTTGAAGAGTTCTGGAGTCAAAGACTGAGCATAAGTGTGCAGCAAGCAGCAAATCTGGACATGTCCGAGAGGAATGCGAGTGATGCTGAGCATGCAAGTCTCATGCAAGCAGACTTCAGATAGCCATCATCGCTAACTATAAGCTCATAACACAGAGCGAACTAACAACATGTTAGGATTTCTCATTTTGGGATACACACACTAAAAAGTAAAACAGAAAATGTGTATCATGCTGATTAAATATTGGCACCATCTACAGGCCTTTGTGATACACATGGGGTCATGCCATCACTGAGGCCATGTTAGATTATATAAATGAGACTTATGACTGCGACATTGGAAACTAATCAAATTAGTATTAAGTATGTGTTGCAGAGTGACTCTAAAAAGGATGAAACTGAGTTAGGAAACATATTCCTCACACACACACACTACACTGTAGTACAGAATGCGTATCAGGAGTGTTCATCATTTTACTGGGAACTCCATGCAGACTGGTGATTCAATCATCTCCAGATTTGGTAAGCAACATCTCTGGATGCCTGAGACTAAAAATTATTGATCAAGCACAATAAGCTAAACAAGTTTCACTTCATGAACAAAAAAAAATAATGAGATGTAATTAGTGAACACTGCATATAATCTGCAGCTTCATCCAATCTAAGCATATCAACTATCAGGACATTTTTGGATGTGGTGGTACTCATTACTACAACTGTTTTTTTAATTTGACACTTCAAACTAATCTGTAAAATCAACATGCAACAAGATGTGGCCAATACATGGTACAACAGTACTGAGGTTGACAGTGCTTGGACACCAACTCCAGAAAATGTAACTAAACAAAATCAAGAAGCACTGATTTACATATTCTACTGTAAGTGTAAAATGAGAAATAATTTATTCTTTTGGACTGTACTGACTGAAATTGGATGGACAAAATATTGTGCCAAATGTATTTGCGCCTAACATAATATTTGCATTTAGAACATCTCTAATAGATGAGTACACAATTGGAAGATGTTTTTGTCAGAGCTATCCTGTCTATTAGCTTGTCAAGCTGAGCTGTGCTAAATTAGCTGTCTGCTGTTTAACAGGCCTGTTGACTGAATTAGCGTAGATTGTCATTGACGAATGGATGGAGGAATAGCGCTTCCCGCCATGCAGAGCGCTGGCTTCCGTCTCAACCCACACAACTCTTCAACCTAACATAAACACGGGGGTCCGCAACAACAAACAGCAGACGAACTCAACACGTTCTGACACCGAGCAGACGTCCTCTCCTGCAAAATCAAATCTCCGTAATTGAAAACTGGAACCATCTGGATGCTCAGAGCGGTGATCCGTTTCTCTGTGGCGGTGAGGAGGATTTGATTTTAAACTAGTTTAGTCTCTGTGTCACGGAGACGTGTTAAGGCTTTCTTGGTTGAAATGTACCAGAGAAATTTGGAGTTAGAGAGAGGACATCTGTGTTAACCTCTTTAACTACATTGGTACATAGAAGGACACAATACTCTCAGGAGATGACTGATAAGAGTTGGTTCACTCTGGTCTAACTGTATGTTCGGACAAGTTGTTTGTTTCAACTTGAGTGAAAAATTTGTGCTTAACCCGGAGCTTTATCAGTCTGTTTCATAAACGCAGAGATAGGAGAGGAAAAGGGAGAGAGTCTGGAGGGAAATAACAGAAGGAACCAGAGTTACTGCTGAGTTCTGAGTTCAGTCAGAGGCTGAACTGAACACAAACACACACATCAAAAGACATGGTTGGTGCATCCATGGCTAACTAGTTTACAGCTAATGTACAGATGGTATTTTGGCTGTTTGGGGGTGAAAAAACACAAATTTTCAAACGGGGGGTCAAACAGGGGTCTGAACACACCACACCTATTAAATATTTAAGGTTTGTGGGCATACAAGACTTATCTGTTGCAGTATTTTTCTTTTTTCTTTTTACCAGTCAAAACTAATGTTTTTATTCACAAGTATCAATTTTATTAGGGTGTCAAGTCTCAGGTAGCTTAATTTAATTAGCTTAGCAGTCAAATCAAAGTCAAGTAGGTCAAGTCTCAGGTCTACAGCTCTGACTAAGGCCCAGAGGTCGATAAAAACATGAGCAATGTATTACTAAACATTTTCACATTTTGTAGAAGGGTGACCGAGCTGTTCATGTCTCATCCTGGAGGTTCTGTTTTATGCAACAATAAACTTTCCACTTGATGTTAGGAAATAACTGCTGTGGTAAAGTGGGCCAATGGAAAACCCGTCCGATCCATTTAATAAAGACTGGTACACAGACAGAACATTTCAAATACACAAAAAAATACTTCCTCATTGTAACAAACAAATATGGCGGCACTGAAATATCTGCTGCTGTGATTTAATCCTTTTAAATCTGAAAATCATTCATGAGCAAACGGGGCTGATAAGGTAATCATGAAAATTGACTGAATTAAGTCGGTGTGAACTTCTGTGTCTCTAGTCACTGGATTTACCCCCTCTAGTCTGCTTTACTTCTTAACGGATATCTCCCCACTTGTACACAGCTGGCTGCTAAAAGCGCTCAGAGGAAAACTTGCACTCTCTCACACACACACACATACACACATCATTTTGTTGTGAACTAATTGTTGTGTGAAATTACAGTGCATGCTTCCACATGATTTTGCCATCTGCGTGTAATGTATCTCTACAAATGCATGGAAGATTTCCCTTGCTATAACTCGTTCCTGTGTCTGACTCCAAGCCCTCTAACCAACAGCAGATAGTAAACGGATCCGTGCACATGGTGCTACATCAGATTGAGGTCTTCCATAAAACTTCAATTAAAAGCACAAATTGCCCAAACTGAACCCTGAAGTAAATCATCAAAGAGCTGTTTTGCACGGCATGTGCTGGTTGATCTCAGATTGTTAACACCTGTTTAGAGGGGCCTGCCTCGCAGTTGTTGATTAGGCTTTTTCATTATCTGGAGGTCTGCGCTGTAATTGTATGTTGGGAGGCATCCGGCGTGCAAGGCTGCATTTTGTACGGTCAATCAAAGGGTTAGAGGGCCCACAAACAAACTGCTGTTGTGTCAAAAGGTTCAACCGCAAAGTTGTAGCCTTTAGACCATCGACAGCAGAGGTCAGCAATTAGGTTCCACCATGGGCCTGGTTTTTCACGATTATTCATTTGGCGGCCATTATATGTTTTGTTTATTGTAAGACTGATTTATAACACTTCAGGATTGTACTGGAGGGCAGATTTGGCTAAAAATGACTCATTTTCAAATAGATGTACTTGCACTTCAAGATTAGACAAATACTTTATTGGTTATCCATACATGACAAACATTGGCCTGCTTCATTTATGGTTGATTGAAAGTGCTGTTGTTATATAAAAAGATTGCATTGACACACCATTACTGGTAGTCTACCCCATTTATGTGTTTGTGAAGAACAAATGCCTAAAGTTGTGGAATTAAAACAGTGTAAGAATTCACATATTAAAATGTATTGTCAGGTAGGTTAAGTATGTAATGACAGCATCATGCACTGTTCAAATATCATGGTTCAACCATGGTGTCAATGCCTCTCCTCATATGGGGCAGTATTTGATGTAACTAGGTTATATTCATTGTGATTTATACTTATTTATTTATTCGGTTATCTTCAGTTGATTTGTGAAAACTTCTGTAGAAGGTTTGATGAAAACTATGATAGTAAAAACTTTTCTTTTTCTTTTTTTTATCAGGGAGCCAAATATATTTGCAGGAGGGCTCAATTTCCCCAAGAGTCACCATTTGCCTACCACTGATCTACAGTTTGTTTTTTTTTACATTAACCTCCTTTCCAATTTATTCCCTTCCTATACATCATGCTCTTCATCCTCTATTATCTTCTGCTTTTTCCCTTGACCCTCCACCTTCTTCTCCTTATCATGATCGTATCATTGCAATTTTCCTTCACAAATTCCCTTTCTTCCCTCCTGATTAATGTTCTCTTTAAACCTCTATCTCTGACTTTTCTTATCTACAGAAAATAGTAACATTGGTGCTTTTCCTCTTCATATCCTAAATCCAATCAAATTCTCATCTGTCGTTCTTCTTCGTTCCACTTCTCTTCCTTTTTATTACCTATTCTTATAAACAGTGGCCCGCTTCATTTACGGTTGATTGAGAGCGCTGTTGTCGTTGCCTTAGAAAAAGATTGCATTGACTGCTTCCTATTTGTGTTTGTTACCCCAAAAACCCATACCACCATCTCTCCATCTACCATCTATCCACAAATAGAGCCTCTGTCTCTCTTCCACCTTCCTCCAGGCATCCTCAGTAGGTTAATGGGACCCTGAAAGTGCCAGCGAGAGCCCTGCGGGGCCTAAAGATGTATCTATCTGTGTATGTATCAATCTAAACCTTTCTTTCCTTCCTTCCCTCCTTCCTTCCTTCCATTAACATTCAGTAATATAGGTCAAACTGCATATTTCCTTAGTGCTTCCCAACCAGGCGTGCTCCATCCAGAGACCAGTGCCAGCTGACCTTTCCTTCCTCTCAGACCTGAGCAGCACAGGATATTCAAGCTTACAAAACGACTGTAGACGAGGGTGGGAGAGAGGAAAGGTTCAAATCTCTCCTATACTTCTGAAAAATAACATATTCGAGCGTTGAGTTGTGTAGAGACACAGTCTGCTGGGCAGGCAGGTGGCAGTGTGTCACAAACACTGATATAATACAAACAAGGCAACTGATCCAAAGGGGAAAAAACAGGAACGATGACGAACATTTGGCATGAGAACTTATTTTTAGTGTGACTGTGCCAAAAGTGCTGCGCTGGTAGAATGATAATGATGGTTGACTCTCCAAACAAACATTGTTCTTTTGCCTGGAGTGATGTGCTTTATGATCTTTTAGTGCTGGAGGAGTTGGCTGTGCTGAGTGGCTCTGTGTTAGTTAGTAATCATTCGGCAGACTTGGAGTTGGATGATTTCTGTCACATGCATAACTGTATTCCAATTATGCGCACACGTCCGCGAAAAAGCAATTAGACTTGAGTTTCATGATTTGTGTTTTACGCGCAGGTTGCTGTTTTTGGCGTCCGACCAGAATTGTTTTTGTCCAGGGACACGTCACCGTCCGAACAATTTTTGCTGGGCTCATGTCTCTTCCTCACGTCTTAGCTCCTCCAAGAGAGGATGTGAGAGGGAGATGCGAGGACGGAGGAGTTTAATTCATCAAACGAGACGTCCTCACTCACTCCGGCGTCATTTTGAGGAGACGACGACTACTCATGACGTACAGCATCACAACCGTCGAATATGTAGAAGTCAGCTATCATTATATGTAGCAATTATTAAGTAACAGTTTAAAGTTAAAGTTTAAACATAAAACTCATGTATAATTAACACTTTACACTGTTAGTTAATGATATCTACGCAGTCATAGTGATAGCTGGAAGGAAAACATCTGATAACTGCTCTTTTGTATCATTTGATTGTAGATCTATAGCAGCGTCCGGCTGTTTTAAGACATAAACAATTAAAATCTGGTGATTACTGAAAGAACAGAACTGATGGAAAGGAGCAATAAAAACAGCTGCAGCCTACAGAATATGTTTAAAAGAAATATTGCTTATTTAGTTTGTGAAAGTCTGACATTCTTCTCAGGCTCAGGATGATTTTATATGAGAAACGTGACTGTGTGGCGTCATATTATTTTCCTGAAGGAGCTGAGACGGAAACGGAAAAAAACGAAAAGGAAAAGAAGAAAGGAGAAGCCTTTGGCTTATGAAGAAAAAAATGAAGTTACAAGAGTGTTTTTTTGTTGTTGATTGATTCACAGACATTGATTCATGATTAAGTAATTTTTTAAAGTCATATTTTCCTGAAGGAGCTGAGATGTACTTGAAATGGAAAAGAAGAAAGGAGAAGCCTTTTGGCTACATGAAGAAAAATAATAAGTTAAGAGTGTTTTTTATGATTGACTCATGATTCAGTAATTCTTATTTTATGAACACATAAGAAAAGCTGCTGTTGGTGTCGCCGTTCCTGTTCCACAAGTAGTTTTCCTGATCTGCTGTATTACGATCATATATATTAATATTACTACATTAAAGCCTGAATGTTTACTGTCCTAATATTCAATCAAAGGGGTGTTGCTGTCTGGTAGGATACACCTGTGGTTCTTTGCTCTAAGCTCTTCAAAGAGACTCCTCTCTCCTCACCTCCTCTGAGGTACATTTAAGGGTTTGGAGGATCCACGATGATGACGGAGGGAGAGTGATTTCACAGCCGGAGAACGGAGGAGAGAGGACCCAAAGAAGCATAAATTAGCTTAATGAAAAGCACCCCAGGATTGCTAGCTGATAGTCTTCTTCTTCCTCCCTGCCTTTCCTGACACAATGCTACATTTGTTGGCACTTTACCTCCACCAACTATCAATCAATAGCATGAAACTGGCAGAAATGCGTATCGAGTAGCCTTCATCGAAACATTCCTCCCTAGTGCTACAAGTAGTCAAAAACTCACCATATTATCACCATTTAGGTTGATAGTTTGCTAACTTGTTCGTCCTATCACTTATTTAACTCCTGAGGAAAATATCTGGCTCTTTAGCAGCTAGTTGCATCACTATGTTCACCAGCTAGTCTCTAACTTTGTCTGTCTGCTACTTATTGTTACGTGACTTTTATTTATAATATTATTTGCCTGTTGTGGCTGAAAAAAAAAGTTGTTGGCAGTAAAACCAAACACGCTATAAAGCTCTGTAGAGCTGAGGAGAAACTGCAGGGTGGGGTGAAAATGATCGGCGAGTTCACCGGTACCAGCGACGGCTTTCACATACAAATAGTCATTTGATCCATTGTTAATATAGAATATTGATTATAGCTGCTTTAAAGTGTGTATTTAAAGTAGGTAGAAATATAATCCAACTCTTGTTTGTCGAGCTTATGAACAGAGAGTGTGAGTACAGGGCTCTGTTATCAATAGCAGCACGTGTCGGCATGTCAAGAAGTCTGTACCCTCAGGGCTGAAAAATAGCCTCCGAAGAGAATGCCGAGTTCTTGTGTTATGACAGGAGGGAAAAACAGAGGAGAATTCAAACACACACACATATGCATTTCTCTGTGGGCCGATGAAATGTACTGCAAAAAAAAAATCAAAAAATCACAGACTGTCAGGCAGTGTTTACTGTGTTCTCTCTACCTGGAGGGCTATCTTCTCTCAGTCCGCCCTGGCCTTTCATCCTCCCTCTTTCACAAATACATCACTTTCCTGTTTTTCCCCCCTCAAGTATGAGACAACTAGAACTTGTCTTGACTGGCTGATGGTGCTGCGTCTGTCTGGAATATAAACTGTGAATTAACATCGATCAAAGAACAATCTGCAAGAGAGAAGATTTATTTATTTATATCATAAGAAGGCATGGTCTCATTAGGTTGTATGTCTGACTCCCCAGCTGGACGGTGAACCATGTAATAGGGGTCAAATACAGTAGAACAGGCGGGCACATCTGTATGTTTTAGTCTAAAAAAAAATGTTGAGAAAAAGAGGGGAGAGAGTGTTTCCTTGCGTGTGTACACAGAGACTGTGAGTTAACGCTGAACTGTGAGGACAGCGCTGGACTTTTGACCCCTGAGATTCAGTATTTACTCAGTGCAGAGATGATGGGGGGTGATAAAGAAGTGTCTGCTCTGTCTCCTCGGAGCGACTCTGTGGACACCAGGGAGTAAAAGAGAATCGTTTCGACCTACAATCACCACTAGCGCAGACAGTCGACAGTCACTTTCTGCTAACATTGAGCCTTTACCTTAAAGTTGACTGTGGGCTGATAAAACAAAAGATCACAGCAGCCTAAACTTATACTAGACTTCAGTATTGACACCTCAAAATGGAATATGACAAACAATATAGTATATAGTAGAAGATATTGGGAGCATAAAGCAACCCAACAAACTAAAAACTTCTATATTTTACCATTTTCAAGCGATATCCAGAGAGAGAGAGGCTCTGCTCAGTGTTTAGTTTGGCATACGCTTGCCTTTGTCTCAAGTGTGTTATGGGAAGGGGAGGAGGAAGAGGACTGCGAAAAAAAAAAAGGAGAGTGGGGTGCAGAAGGAGGAAGTTTGTGTTTGTGCAGAGGGCGACACAGCAGCAACATTCCTGCGACTGCTGACTGAGATCCAACTAAGTCCAATAACATCGATCAGCAGACGCGCAGATATGAAGCACTGACACCATGTGCGGGCTCGGTGTCAGTTGATAACGTTACCGAATGACATATGACAGCTCTTTGACATGTTTTCCCTCCAAAAAGGTTGCACGGGGATGAGCACAGTGCTTAGGGAATGACACTTTATTGGCTAAGTTGTAGTTAGTTGTGTGATTTTTAATATTTGGGGCTTAGGGATTGGTGGATGCATTCAATAAAATTTGTTTTCATCCTTTTTCATAGAATATGCTGGTTACATTTTATTCTGTCCCTGTGTGTTTTTGTACATATACAGTAAATACATGTAAAAATAACTCTGCTAGCTTGCACATACTGTCTGCTGTATGTTAACAGGCTGTTTTTAGGGGGGTGAGCGATGATGGAAATGATCTTCTATAGTTCCACAGCTATTCCTCTAAAACCCTTCCCTGGCTCTGCCTTGTAATCTGAGTGGATATCTATGGATTAAGGGGGGGGATTAGCCCGCACCTGTCCCCCTCATCCCCCCACCCCCGTTATTGGACTCTTTCGGGTGCCCCGAAGCACTGCGTCATCTGGCCCCGTCTCCAGATGATTCACCGGTCTGAGGGAAACGAGGCTAGGCGAGGACACAGAGACTCCAGAAACGTGGATTAAGATCAGAAAAAGTAATCCCGGGTTAAACACTGAGATGATGTGGAGAGAGTGATTGCTATATTCACTGCCTTTCCCCTCTGCCTTGTGTCTCTGCTTCCTCTCTTATGATCTCGAATGCATCTAAACTACGGAGCTGTCTTCTCCTCCTCCTAAATCAAAAATGATCAAAGAATTAAGTTCTCTGTTTCGGTTAGTGAAGCCTTTGTTTTACTAAAAACATGATCCAATCTGAAAAAAAAGGATGTTCAGGCACAAACAGATCAAAAGGCTAATGTGTTTTAGAGAAAACAGGAAGTGATTAAATTGTCTGTGAAGTTAAGGTCTGAACTTGACACCGCGTCGCTCTGAATCTCCCATCGTGTTAATATTTAAAGTAGATTAACACTTTGCAAATTATTAACACAGATGTTTGGGTTTTTTTTTTTTGGCTAATTATTAATACAGATGTTTTTCCAGACTTCCTATGTTTAGGTGTAAGTGTGACTCTGACATCGGAAACTGAGTCATTCTGTGTTGTTGTGCCTGTGTTTCCCATCACTCGGGATGATTTCTCTCCTCACTTCCCATCAGCAAAAAATCTGGCTACATCATAAACAGCTCGACAGAAAAAACTAAGCATGACGCGGTAGTCGTAGATCAGAAGTGTTTCTTGGTAATGACCCTCTCAGAATACGATTACGTGCAATAACTGTCAGAGGTAATGCATTATTGAGTTGTTATTGAGTAGTTCGAACACTGTCTTGCGAGCTGCTGGCTGTAACTCTTTTTACTGTTATGTGATATTTCTATGCTGTCGTTGCTTCGCTTCTGGTGCTGCGTAATGTGACGCGTACGGTCGGTGCTTTCACTGGAAGCGTCACAGAGCAGCCCACATCTGTTAGTACAGGTGTGTTTAAAGGATAGGGGAAAGAACAGACTCACTTCCTGGAGCTTCAGGCAGATTTTCCTGGACCTGGATACTGGTCTTGTTATATGTAAATTGGACTTGGTGTAATCCTACTGTTGGACTTTTTATTATTGCTACAGCTTTTGTTGTGTGATTGTCTTTTTCCCCTAATTATGGCTCCTACTGAGTCCAAACTTCCTGTGTAGACTTTTCTTCTTGTTTTTTCCCCTGTAAGTTTTTTCTTTTGGTTTTTATGTAGTTGTTCTGAGGCAACCATTGTTTATTTGGACCTGTGAAGCCCTTTGGAAGATTGTAGGTGATGTTGAGCTATGCAAAGACTTATTTTCCCTACTGTGGCTGCTTTAATGTTTTATTGATAATGGATTATAAACTTGGAAGTATCGCAGGTTTAAGATTGTATTGCTAGAAATATAAGTAGGTTTTATTTAGAGTAAGGGTTAATATGACTTTATGGTTAGATGAAAGTTAAAATGACTTTAAAGTTTAGCTTTAAAAGGTTTAAGACTGAGAAGAAAGATGAGACAGATGTGTGTTACCAGCTGGTGTTTAGGTGATGCGTTGCCACTTTTTATGTAAAAATATGGGTGTGCGAGAATAAAGTGTGATCAAAGGAGAAAAAAGGAATGGCAAGTTATTTATGCCAGACTTTGCATAAAAACACACCTAAGGGCAGTCTGTCTGATAGTGTTCAAAACAATATGATGCCAGGATGACATCTCATGGCAGCCAAAGTAAGGAATCTGTCAACATGAGAGAGGAAATAAGAGACAGAAACTTTGACTTCCACTTTTTCAGAGACCTAATTTTTTTCCCACCATCAAGTCTTAATAGAGCTAAGACAGCTTTCCTTTACAGTTGAAAACTGTTATGTGTTATACAAGAGCTCTGTCAAAAATATATATATAAAAAAAGGAAAAAGAGACAGATGATTAATTCTGTTCCAAAAAAATTACAGCATTCAATTCACAGGACAATTCAGAACAAAGAGTGTGATTGCATCAAGAGCTTCAAAACACGCCAGCATAACAAGTCAGATCACACAATGCCGCTCTCTCTTTCTCTGCTCGTCTCGCTGCCGTTCTCTCTTTGAGATAAGTGGTAATTTCATATGTAAATGTCACCGACTCTCGGCAAAAGACGGGGAAACAGATCCAGAGTGATGTGAGGTTAAACTGAACTGATATAAGATTTTCCGTTGGCAGATAACGACACACACACACACGCATACACACACATACTGTGAAAACAATAACACATGAGCTCATGCAACTGCCACCTGACCTGTCCCAGTGACGGTGAATACGTCAAGAAGGGGCTACAGTAACTTCCTCGAGATAAAACACTCACAGATCTGTTCGTGGCTGTGCTGAGAACAAAAAAAAAAAAAAAAACTCTTCGTATATATACTGCGCTGCCGGGCCTCAAGAGTGAGAAACATTTCTGCAGTATCACATCATCTAGCTTCAGGCAAACAGAACTGTTCACTGGAGAAAAGTTGCTTTTTTCACAGCACAAACCTCATTTTAATGAATTTGAGAAAACACACACACACACTGAGGGGGTGGACAGTGAGAATAAAAACTTTTATCATGGTGCATGTCATTATTATATTGTACTATGGTTATATATTCACTATATTGTGATACTGTATTGTGGGAAATGTTCTGGAAATTCTTCAGGAACTTATAGATACATAATCAGACCTGAATGTCTGTTAAATACCTCAATAATCAGAGTAAACATTGTTCCAAAAATCTAAAAATAACAAAAGCCAGTAGGTAGTCCCTCTCTATTTGCAACATGCAGTGTGTTTAAATGAACTTAAATGACCTGATTACTGTCTGCTTTCCGCAGGAACTTGATTTCACTCAGTCGATCAGTCCTGTAAACGAGAAACCTGGTTTCACTGATCAGTATTGGGGGACTAGAGACTCCTGATTTCTACTATAAAATGCTTGCTCATGCATTTGTGAAACCAGATTTCTGATTGGCTTTTTACATTAGCGGATGTGTGTGACACAGACTTAAAAGATTTTTGGTCACTAAGGGGCATCAGAAACAAGATGTGAACACTGTACTAATGTGTTATAATATCTTATTAAGTTGTTATAGCCAATATATTTGCAAATAGATGCCTATTTATACACACATTTATACAGATATGGAGCAACATTAGTATTCATTTAGACTTGGTTTTCTGGCCACCTGGTGAATGTTCAAATGTTCACTAGCTAGTTGCTAACTTTGTCCGTCTGCTGTTTGGTGCTGGACACATATCATAGCCGCCTGCCAGCGGTGGAAACAAGCCATGCCAGAAGGCGCCTCCTTCAGTGAGATACCCAGCGAGGTTTGAAAGAGAACAGTAACGTTTCGGGCTGTTAAACAAAACAATGAGGTGAAAGATGCTGTAAAACTGCGTACAGCTGGGAGGAACTGCGTAGTTGGGTGATAATTCTGACTACAAGCAACACCTTTCACATAAATGTATGTATAATATGTAACATATAACGTCATGTGGTCGAAGTGCCAACTCCACCAAGGAACCTTCTCAGCTCAACTATTACTGTTTTACTATTTGTAAAATTCAGATATATTGGCACCTGCATACTTGAGTGCATGTAAATGTGCTGCCTGATTTCCTGTTTTGACTCTGCAACTTTTCTGTTTGCATGAAAATGTACTAACAGCCTACCTTCATGTCACAGTTTGTATGTGTTAAGTCATCTCGCCCAACCGTACACACATACCAGCAACACAATTAGTGGAACTTAAACAATACTGCCCATGATGTGAAACCAAAGACAACCACTCTAAAATTCTGTTCAGCAACAATTTCAGTAATCACTTATCTATTCAATAATAATTCCTCTAGAGTCATCAGATTAGGACAAGTGAACATCTAATGAATTCAGCCCTCTAGAGAGCAACTATTATATTCTCTCTGGAACATAAGCATTGATAAACAGTGGTGCACAGTTACCAGTTTCTGCTCCTACAAAAATCAAAGCGTGCGTTGCTCCTGAAGCAGCGTCTCCTTCCCCGTGTTAGCTGCATTAATGCGTAGCTTGTAAAAGTTTTGTGTGGGGGATCTTGCATTTAGCCACGAAGATCAAGGCAGAGGCAGAGTGTGTTTGCATGTTTGTCTTTGTACATGAGCTCCAAATGCATGTGTGCTTGCGTGTTCTTTTGAGAACCGACTGATACAGAGGGAGAGACTTCAAAGCTCCTCTTTCATCAGCTAGAGAAGAGAAGAGGAAAAAAAAAAAAAAAAAGACAGACCGAGCACCTACTCTCTGACTGTCTTTCTCGCGTGACCGTGTCTGGCTTCGTCTATCTCTTCCTTTTGTCAAACTACGCTCACCTACCGTGAGAAAGATAAATACAAGCAAAGTTGGGTTTCAAAGAGAGTGAGTTTGTCTGATGTTTTCCTGACTGAGCTATTTGTCTCTAGAAACTTTGCATCATATTCACAGCAACAGATATGCAACACAGTTCTACTTAATATATTGGTTGGTAAGTTATAGCAGCTTGGAAAAAATAAAAAATAAAAAAAATCCATAGCCGGTAGATTTTCAGAGATACTTCTTTTTCTCTCAATTCAAGTAACTTGAGCTAAACCCTGGGGGCAGACTTATCAATATAACCTTGCAGTTCAAACACTGCCTCCAGCAGTAAGTACAGCAGTACTGAGAGGAAGCAGAAAAGCAGCAAAGTGAAGAAACAGAGTGCTTGAGGACATGGACTAACAGAAAAAGAAGTAGTTATGCAGTGCAAAAAAAAACAACAAAACACTAACTAACTGACTTAAAAGCTTTTTCTGGGTTACTAAGAAGCAAAATCTGCATAGGAAAAACTGCCTGAACAGGGAGGAACCCTGTGAGTTGACACTGAGCCGTCAGCTGTTGGTGGTGTGATTTGAAAGTAGCATCACCTTGTGAAGTGTGACGCCAAAGTGTCATCTCGCTCCCGTCTCTCATGAACACGCACACACACATATGAGCAAAAACACAACCCCGACAGCAGAGTCACAACAACACCATAAGCTTCTAAAAATAATGTTACTATAAAAGAAGTTCTCATATGAGCAATAAAACAGAGGAACTGGGGAAGCGCTTCTTCTCCGTGGTATGTTATGTTACTTTCACAGATTGCAGCTTACATGTGCAAAGAGAAATACTTCAACAAATGTGCACTTGCTATTAAGAATAAGACAAAATTATCATTAGCCTGTGATCTACAGCTACAGCTACAGTACATTGTAGAAACAATGCTACTAGACTCTACTTTGTTTACCAGGCTAAAACTGCTGTATGGTGAACATTTTTTGCAGTAGTAGTAGTAGTATTTATTACCCCTGCTGGCAGCCGTCCTGGTGCGACTGCGGGACCGGCTGCGCTGACGCTGCAGTCGGGACTTGCCCAGGAATCTGTAGTAGTATGAGGGTCTCCCAGATCCCTTCCTAGAGACCCCAGCCATGGTGCTAATTCCTAGTCTGAAGCCCACACAACACAAAGTCTCAGCGGCACTGAAAGTCCTCTTGAATATGGTATCAGCGCAGATAAACTCAAGTTGTCATGGACTGCTACTCTTGTTTATCGCAAACTTCACTTGAAAGTCCTCTCGCAGATACTCAGCTACTTAAATCCTCGTGGATTATGTCAGTGTCAGATCCAGTCCATTGTCAGAGCCTTTCCCATCGGAGTGAGAGGAGATCAAACCATCAAACATCCACTTCTAGCTCAATGCTTGCGTCCTGTCCTGCAAGCTGAGAGAGTTCTGCTCCACCTTTAAACACTCCCCCTCAAAGTTTCCCACAGAGAGATCCCAGAGGCATTATCCGGAATACTGTGTGAGTGTGTATCCTGACTGACAGGAAAGCTGTTCCTGTTCCCAGTTCCAGAGTGTACTAAAGGAATTTTATAGATAGACAGAAAGACAGTCCCCCTGTTTCATAAAGCAGTGAATGAGTCCCTTGTAGCACAGTTATATGCATCTAGAAGCACTATCTCTAACTCTTGTGAGTCTGTGTGAGTGTGTGCAACAAAGAGAGAGTATGCTATGTAGTTGAGAACAAGAGGAGAAAAGTTTGAGCTGCGTGGAAAACACGTGTAGATACAGGCTTCGAATGGAATGGAGTTTACAAGACAGGTATCAGATTACAACCCATCGACCGACCTAATCCGTTAGAAACGCAAAGACAAAACAGCAACCGCTTCAGTGAAGAAGTCTGACTCATAAATAATGTCACCATCCCCCGCTGCTATTGACTCCAGATCCAGTCATGGTTTCAGTCACATTCCAGGTTTTACAACATAACCACTTTAATTTGCCTCCCTTGGCAAGAGAGGGATGGCAGGGTGCGACAGCCTATCAGAAGCACATGTAAATAGGCTGTTAAGAGTGTCAAACAGCCAATCAGAGTCTGCTCTGATAAGAGGGTCCAGGAGCTGGACCATAGTCCACCAGAAGACACAATGACAGTTGTGCACATTTGCATGGATGCACATAGGAGTGCATTTTCACACTGTGATTCTGACTTCACAAGAAACTGTGACTGAACAGTTAAAGGGAAAATTCACTGTGAATGTGATGATTTCTTAAAACTATATATAGTAGAGATGTTCAATTATTTTTGAAATTGGTGCCGAATGACCAGAGGAAACTGGGAAAAAGGCTGTTGATTCCCCATACAGCTCTTAAGGGGGAATCCTACAACAACCAGAATGCATTGTGTGCGCCCCATCCAATCAGACTGACTGACTCTAGTGACGGTGTGCTCACAGTCAGCAGAGCATCAAAGACAAAGTTAGTGAGCAGCAGCATTATATCTCTGTACTGAGGCTTATTTTTATGTACAAAACGTTTTTCCTCATAGAGTCTGGATATATCGTACCAGTGTGCAAGGATCATAACACAAACGGGCTTGCTGGAGTCAGTTACATTATGTGGATCAATGCAAACTTATCAAGTGCTACAGGGTGCCGCTGCAAGATACAGGCAACACAGTCATATATAATATTCTGTCAGAACACCAAGTCAGGTTTACCAAAGCACCGCAAAGTTTGTTGCAGCACAGAGTCTGTCTCCTTTCTCCCCTATGATCCTCAGCGGACACCGGTCGATGGTGCAGCCGCCTGTCCAGCTGCAGGCGCCTCTCTCTCGGCTGCTGCTGTTACAGATCCCGCAGTCACTTCCTCCTCCATACTCTGTTTTGTCTGATTCCACAGCACTATATTTGGCCTCATAAGTTACATTATATTGTAAAGCTAGTTGTTTGCTTGTGTTAGTGTTTGTTAGGAATCACAGAGGACTCAGGCTGCAGCTACAACTTCACTCTGGTGGGCACTTCCTCTTCCAGACTGTTGTGTCTGATTCAACAACGTGATATTTGAAAGTATTTAGTAGTATGATATTTTAGTGTCTGCTTTTCCCTATCACTAGCATATTATAGTAGGAAGGAGTGTTTTTGGGAGACCCACGTTTTACTGTCCTTGAAGGCACCGCTACAGAGAATGCGGAAACGTAGTTCGTAGTCTAAAGCAAATCTCCGAAGTCTGCTGGATGATGGTTTTGCATCAACCGTTGGACTTTTGCCGGAAAAAGAGGAAGCTCTGGGTGCGTGCAACATGGAGGGAAGTTAAACATTGTTATTTGCATATACTACCCTTTAAATATTGAACTTACATATATTGTAGTGTACTATTGAGCTAATCTCACATACTACTGGACCCATCAGCCTAATATTTTCTGTGCACATTTATGACTGTATGTTCAAGGACCTCTCGTGGTTGCAGTTATTCACAATCTTTGAAAAAACAATTTTATATCACTATTCCTTAAAAGCTTATAGTAAAGCTTAGACTTTCGTCTTTTCAGCAGTCCTCGCCATTTTTCAATATGCATTAGGACATTGCAAAAGGCATTTCCAGCAACCAGCTGGACTAAAATTGAGGCTTACCTAGTCTGATGCAGGCCACATTTTGGCCTTTGTTGTGGCTTAAAAACTGACATCCATAGAAAAATTTGGTCTCATCTTGAATCAGAGCTTTTGCAGATGAATTTCATACTCAATATGTTATGATCCACTAAAGTTAAGCATGATAGAAGATGAATAAATCCCTGTTTTTGTTATCTTTGCCGCCATTTTGACTGTAAGGGAGCCAGAAGAGACAGTTGACAGAGATTCAACTCTTCTTTGTTTGGGAGGGGAGAGGAAGGTAGGGAGGGGTTTCATTTTGTGTGGTGTGTTATAACAAAATGTTCTAAATAAATAACAAAATATTCTAAATAAACAATTGAGAAGTTTGGACTCATCGTCCCATTTATTGTTTCCTTATTACGTTTATACAATTAGACAAACCCAGGACGCTCAGTCACAATACCATTACACCAGTCTATACATCACAACACATATACAACGCTTCTTTAAAAACTTTGCATACATCTATATAAGAGAACTTACACAACTGGTGGAGATTTGCACCCTACTGAGTGCACTCTTCTAGTTTTCTCATGATATGATGTTGAATTTCTATAGATGTATAACATATGATGACAGAGTATGTGTTGGAGCTTTGTGTGGAGTGGCCATTGACCCAAGTCACACTCGGTAGAGGGCAGTCAGCTGGCGCCACTCACTTCCTCTGATTGGCCTGTTGCTTACAAAGTGACACAAATTCACTCTACAGGCAAAGTAAAACCAATGGCTACCTTTTGAATGTTTCAATTTGTCACATATTTTTATAAACAGGAGGGTGGTTTTAGGAATTTATATTCAGCAGAATCAGAGATTGTGATTAAATGTCTGCAGCGTATCAAGCGACACACGATGTCCTTGTCCTGCCATCCCACAGGAACCCCCTGGTTCATTTCTGTCCCTGTCGCAAACAGCTGGGACATTGTTTGACAGTACATATTTGTACATAACAACATTAGATGAATATAATGATAACAAAATAACTAATGAGATGTGGTTGAAAACAAGTGGAACTCGTGCTTTTTGTCAATGAATTCTACTTTTATCAAATTACCAAATCAAAACAAATTAGTGACTAAATTTCCATTAGTAGCCACAATGTTTTATTTAGGAGACATAAAAGCAGAACTGGGTATTTTGCATCTGTTAGCCACAATGGTCGAATAGAGAAACAAAAGCAACAGAGACCGAAACTTGAAATATATCGACAGAACATAAAATGACAGGCCAAAGTCACAGAACTGACCACACTGTGATTGGCAAGTGCTTTCTGGGAAGAACAGAAATAACACAGCAATGACCGCAAAGACATCACAGAATGTAACGCAGATAAAAATGGTAACAAATATGCATGATGGGAAATAAAGTGCAAATTAACTTCTCTGTTTTCAACATCTTCCAAAGTCCCGAAAAACAACTGAATTTATATGTTGATTGTTTCAACGTCTTCCTCTCCTTCCTTCACGTACTCTCATTTACCTTCAGTGGCTGTTCAATTGTTAACTGCTTGTTGCTAGTGAGAGCAGGGGGGACCATAACGCTGCACGCTGTGTGGAGTTTTTTGTCATTACCTCAGCTCATAAACTCACAACGACAGAAAGCAGCAGTGTGCATATGTGTCTGTAGGTCTCTAACACAGACTTGGACTGTTTCCTCAGTCCTGCAGAGAGCATTTAGGAGGAATATTAGCAGGTATACATCACTCCAGAGTGAGCAGGAGCCTCGTGTCGGGCAGCAGAGGGAACGTAAAGGCCTTCAGGCTTCACACTGATGCCGCTGGGCTCGTGAAACATCCTGAAGACGCTCTTAACATGTAACTCTCACACTCATGGAGAAACCAGTGATATACACACAGTGTGTCTAGGTTTTTTAAGACCTAGCCTGTAATTTCACATAAATACAGTTGAACCCATATGACTAACAGTGGTTCTTGTTCACACACAAAGAGACACGTGTGAGGCCAGGCCAATTTTTTAATTACAAAGCAGGCTGATTTGTCTTGCCTGCATAATAGTCACTATGGGAATAGCTACCTACAATGACTTCTTGTTAGACAGACCAGAGCACCATAGACAGACAGACCAGAGAATCGGGGTCATGCAGAGTGCGAGTGCTGCTGCTGACTTCCCCTGGCTCGATGACAGAGACACCAGTGAGATGTGAGAGGGCCAATCAAAGGTCAAGAAAAAAAAGGTAAAGAAAAACCACAGGCTTTTGTTTTAATGTGAATGCCGCTGGATAGAAGTGCATCATCAATGATTGCCAAAATTGGTCTGTAATAGTGGATATTGACTATGTTATAAGAGGCAAAATATCCTGCAGATGAATAATAGGACAACCAAGTAAATGTTGCACGTTAATCTATAAATCAGATTTGGATCTATAACATACCTGAGGATACCTAACAACATGGAAGACAAGGATAACGTGACTACGATGACATAAAGCTTGTTAAGCAACCTGCTGCCTTTCTTTATTCTATTAGCTCTATTCAGTGCGGACAGTGTGCTATCTTATCACTATGCGCATTGCAAAAATGTAAAAACAAATATGAGAGAAACTACAGTCTTGTAACAAGCCAGCCTCCCTGCAAAATATATACCCATGAAAATCCATGCTAACATATGTTCAAGTTCATCAGATTTTGAGTTCTATTATGACTGAAAGTTCCCTCAAATTCTTTAGTGTGTGGGTCTGTTACCCAGCGAAAGACTTCCACCAACTCTGTTCACAATGTCTGCCTGGAAAAATATCAGATAATGAAGAAACCTTTTGTAGTAGTAAGACATAACAACTTTGAATATCAATTCCTTCTGAAGTACAATATATCTATTGTAACAATAAAAAAACGGAATAAACATCTTCAAACTGATAAGCAGTGTAGTCTAACCAAAAGATAACATTATACTAATAGCTTGCACAGCCAGCCAGTAGTGGATAGCCTACAGTAAACATGCTAGCAGATTAAAATGCTTATAACGGTAGAGCTAGCTTGACTACCCCTGTCAGTCATGTGACCTTCGCCTTTCAAGTTGTAGTGGTCCCTCGAGAGACTCCTGTAAGACACGCGAGGACGCTAACAATAGAATGTTAAAGCTTCTTAGCCTTTTCGCTAATACCCCTACAGTACATGACTGCTGTTAGCATACAACAATACAACTGGTTAAGGCTAACATGGTGTGTGTGTGTGTAGAGAGAACCTTCTACTTAAATGCTTGAATGAGGTGTAATAGTGATAAAGACGATTTGCAAGTTGCTTTGCACATTGATGGCATTACTTAAAAACCTAGCATTCCATTAGCTATTTAATAGCACATTTTTTCCAGTCAGTCAGCATACAGAGTGGAAAAGGTTTGGAAACAACAATGTCTTTGCAGGCAGATATAAACACACTAATGACTTGAACATACATTTATCAAGATGAATGCATTTAGCTGACTGAAGTGATCAGCACAGTCCATTAAGTGTGCTGAATGCGGAGTTTGCAGGTGAATTCCCTGCTTATCTATATGACCAAAACACCCAGGACTCAACCACAAAGGCCCGACATTATGGTGTATTGCAGCACGTAGGGTTTAATGATTGCATGTTACTCAAACACAACAAAAATCTGGAGGGTAGAATATGTCTGCCTGCCTTTTTGAGAGCAAAAAAGAAACCCTGAAGACAGGAGATGTAAAAGTAACCACCCACCAGATCTGGAACCACACAGAGACAGACAGAAGCAGATAGAAGAAATAAATGTCTTACCTGTTAAGGAGACCAGTGGAGAGAGAAGGGTCAGAGCCGACATGGCAGCAAACAGGAAAAAGAAAAAAAGAAAAATGCCAAGTTAGACAAGACTGGTATTGAAAAAGCAATACTTCCTTTGCAGGTTTTATTACACTGAAGTTGAGGGCACATTTCTGTAACCTGGCAAATTACTTTAACAGCAAGAGCTAGAAAAAGTAGAATGTGTGTAACTATCTGTACGCCTCAGGAACCCGAGGTATTATAAGTTTTGAAATGGTAGTTTTAGAACAATTAACATTTTAAACTACCGTGCTTATATAGGCATAATTCACATGTTCTCAGGGTTACCTGACATCATCAGTTTTGCTCTAGTTTCATTCACAACACCGGTAGCTCTCAACATCATTTATACATTTAAATATATTTATAAGAGCCAAGATCTAAGAGCATTTACTGAGACATCACAGTAAAAAGCCTTCTGAGAGTTGCAGATATAAATTACTGAGAAAGAAAATGTCCCAAAACCAAAAAAAAAGTCAGTGAACCTGTTAAAGCTCCGAAGCATTGCTTAGAAATGCAAGTTAGGTATCCAGCTGAGGAGAAAATGGAACTAATTCCGCTTTCAGAGCAAACAAAAAGACAGATGTATCAATTCTTAACACAGCTCACTCTGTTGTCTCAGCGTAGACGGTGGGCCTCACACACACACATACCATATAGGCTATTGCATCTGAAATATAGCCAGCCATTAGAGCCTCAGAGGGAGTCACGGGGGGACTGCTCTAAAATAACAGACCAGACCCTGCATGTGATAATAAACCATAAAGACTCAAGGACTGGTCGTCTGGGCAAAACCGGTGTCTGGAAATGACAAAACGTATTAGTATGGATTACGAGCGGCGGATAAGCCGAATTGATAGCTACTGCTGCTTGAATCTCCTTGGGCAGATCGTAGTTTACCCTCTAAGAGGCGACTTAACTTTATTACATATAATAAAGTCACGGCTGCTTTGGTGTAAACAGCAACAAAGTCTCGTAGATGTTACACAGAGAACAGAGTTTTTTTCTGTATCTCTTTCTGATAAAGGTTAACTATGTGGTGCATGGTGATATAGTGGAATAGACAGTGTAAGAATAGTCATTATTCTAGTATTTATAAGGAAAACACATGCAATTTCCCACAATACTAGCAATGGGTAGGTGAAATTTGTGTTATGTCATCAGTTAAATAGAATAGACAATGCAAGAAATATAACTCCCTTGCTTGGCAATTTGTCTTTTTTTACTTAATGTTGTTATAACAGTTGAACAAACTGTAATTTTGTGGAACAGACATCTACATTTACATCATTTATATCTATACTGGGTAGACTCACAGTGAGCTCAATGGTTTATCAAAACTGTATCAATACTGACCCCTTCTGGAAAACATGGAAACGTGCAACTCATGGCAGCACACAGTTTGTTTAACTTCCACGACTGAGTCATTATACCACAGGACCAGTATTTACCAAAACACGTTGTATTACAGCACAATAAAAACCTAAAATATCTTATGAAATTAAAATGACCACAGCTGCAATGAAGCTGAGTCTTCAATCTGATTCACTTTTATTGTTGTGGTTGGACTGTGGTTATACAGCTGTACAGTAACAAAGTTAGAAAACAAATAGAGGTAATGACATGGTTGTATAGCAGATATGTTATTGTGCTACATGTTCATGCTGGCTGCACAATATCTTAATAGTGATGCCCCATTCAAATCCTTATCTGCATGAATCCACAAAAATTTGGCAGAAAAGGGATAAAGAGGTGGACAGAGAAAGCAGCGAGCCATCTCTAATGATAGATAAAAGACCGTCTGTTCTTCAGCCAAAGTTTTCATCACAAGGAAAGTGGAGCATTTGAGTGGATTAAAGGGATGCCCATAAGAAAAATCAAAGCCTGTGTGAAATCTCTGGCTATCGGAACTGACGTCCGATGAATGCACAGATATTCGGGAATAAAAACAACCTCATATTTCCCCAAAAATAAAAGGAAAGTTTTACAAAACTGCTAAGCAGAGACAGGGGAATTACGGATGCCAAGATGCCTCACTTCCTTGTGCAATATCCATTTTTGTCCCTTGAGAATCATCCACCAACTGAATTATGTGATCAAAGTCAAATCTGATTTGTAAAACTTCAACGTACGCCATAGAACTTTGAGAACATTGTCATTGACAGATGACAGATCGTTAAAGTTTACAGACACAAAATAAATTCTTCAAAGTCTGACCATGCTGACTAGTACTCCTGCTGCTATAGTGATAGACTGGTACCATCTATCCATGCTGCCTTTTCTTCCTCCTCTTATTCAAGCCTCCTACTCCCTCTAAGCCCCGGAGTAAAGGCCAAATTGCAGAATGTCCCGTCCCAAGCAGAACTCATTATACAAGACTAGAGATAGAAAGAGAACAGAGGAGTCTGTGTGACACTGTTTGCCGGAGACAGATAGGCGAGATGGAGGACGAGGAGGAGGAGGAGGAGGAGAGGGGATGAACTCTTTTTTTTTTTCGTCATGATTAAAGGAATAAAGAGCACAAATAAGGAGCGAGGGAGCGGAGGAAGAGATGAGAGAGATCTCGCTAATGAAGCGACCACTTGAGACAACCGCGGAAAGTCAAACATGTTCATGCGCCATCATGCTCGGTCACAAGCTAGTTGGGATTTAAATACCGATTCTGTACACGCACACACACACACACACACACGCTCCACATGTCCGCTGCTTGTGGCCGGCTAAGTATAATAGTAAACAGCTTCATATTATCATAGAAAAACAAGTGATTTTGGAGAATTAGTGGTTATAGTGACGCAGGAAGAGCCACTAAGCTGTATGTTTGATAACTCTGAAATGAACTTAAAGTATGTTAATTACATTTGAATCACAATGACATCTACTTCTGCCACCCTTCCCTGCACTTGTGGAAATTGACACTGTACATACTTAAAAAGCTATGTCAATGTAGACGAGATAATGTTCTGTTAATGTAACATGGAAACAGGCAGAACTCTACCAACCATGATTGATAAAAGCATTAACTTTGAAATGCTCATGTTAAAAATGTCCAAAATCCTAACTGCTAACATTCATGCAGTCATCCATCTCTGCAGTTGACCTGTAAATACATAAGCATAACTCACTCTTATCCATCTATCTTTCTCTCTTACTCACTCTCTCCTTTTTTCTCTATCAAAATAAAGCTTTTTAAAGCTCCTCTGCAGACATGTATTAAGACGTACAAAGATACTCTGCCTGGAACAATAACGTGTGTCTGATATGGTTTTTTCCATAAAAACAGGAGTGTGAGTCTAAACTCTATCTATGGTCTTCTCATTAGCGCAGGTAGTCTTGCTTTTAATTTGACAGGTTTAAATTACACAAGACAAGTTTACACTAATTGACATTGTGGGTGTATGTGATGTGCTGCTGTGTGTAGCTTTGTATTTTGTCTGGTGTGTTCTGTATTGTTTTTTGGTTTGTACTGTTTGTTGTTGTGCTGTTTTGATTGTGGAGGACTGCGGATGTAAATTAGCTTTGAGCTAACTCTGGTGCAGTGCATCTTTAATGTTAAAAATTGTACACTGTCCCGATAAATAAATACAATAAAAAAAAAACTGTAATGAAATGCAAAAAGATGAGAACTAAGTCCTCAACACAGAACATGTCCAGCAGATCTTCTCGCTGCACAGCCAACATTGCATCATGTAAGTAGCAGATGAACAACAACAATAATCAAACAGAACAGCTATTAAAACTGTTCTGTTAAGAATGCAGAGAAGAAAAATAACAGCATGAGAATATGGACTAATAATGAGAAAGTTACATTTGAAAATATCCTAAATTTCTAACACCTCTACCTCCAACTGCTACCTCATAGCTGCTTAATTTGGCAGCCCGGCTGTGTGGATTCAAGCTTAGCCAGAGGTCTCTCCGCCGGCTGTGCACCTATTTTCTTATCTCCCTCCTCCACTGGTGGGCTTCATATCTTATGGGGCCCCGTTGAGCCACAAAACACAATAGTGAAGCTCACACCACAGAGGCAATCCTATGAGCTGATCTTACCGGCTCACATTACGTATATAACACGGCGCCGAACAATAGAGACAACACCTGCCTCCGACATTTGGACAAACGCTTGTGTCGATGCAACGAGCAGAAGACGGCCTTTACATGACTCAGACTCTCAAAATCTGTCTCGTCGTTCAGTTCTATTGCAGTTTCGGTCTAATTATACTTTATTTTACAGAATAAATTTAACACATTATTATAGTGACGTGTAGAGATAGATGCAACAATGTGAAAATCAATCTCAAAACTATTTGAAACATTCTAACAAGGGCTGCAGCTAACAATTATTTGGATAAAAGTTTTTTTTTTGTGTAAGACAATTGTGAAAATCCTCTTTTGTCAAAAAACATTCATTTGCAATCATATTAAAACAGAGAAAAGCACTGAATCCTTCTGTTTGAGCAGCTGAGCCCTGAAAATGTTTGTTATTTCTGCTTGATAAATAACTTGATTATTAAAATTGTTTATTTCAACACCGATTCTACCTGTTACTTTTACTACTGTCCCTCTCACGCTCTCGACGACACGGTACACACACGCACACACACACACAATGAGGCCATACGATCCACACATCAAAGAGACAATGTCAGGATTACAGTGTGAATAGCCCACATTCTGTTGTTGACATTTAAGCGAATGCTTACACAGGGAAATCTGTTCCAATCAATCCTCTATGGATCAAACAAATAACCACATGGCTCGCGAACACAACACAGGGACCGGCAAAACAACACACACACACACACACACACACACACACAAAGACTGCTGGACACTTTGTAAAAAAAATACACCCAAACTCAGATCTGCATACTCATCCTCACCTAAGACAGACAGATTGAAGCTTCATTGATCCCTCTGGAGGGTTGGAGCCTATGCACAGACACTCACGTAATACAGTGTAAGCCCCTTCACAGGTTTTCACTGTCCATCTCCTCTTAGTTCTTTTGCTTAGTTTATTTTTATTTAATCTACATGGCGGCTCCCCCCTTTTAAATCCCGGGTCACTATGGGAGAGGAATGAAAGAATAAAAATGCATAAATCAGCGTTGTATTGTTTTAGGAGGCAGATTAGAAACTTACCAATATGCCAAAACCACATGAACAATCTGTTGTTATAATTCTCTGGAATAGAAATAAAACAAAACTCACATCTGTTCTCTTGAAGTAACGTAATCCGCGCTGTATTTTGAACATGCTGTACAGATAAACCTGGTGTCACTGCGAGCTCTGTTTACCTAAAAGGAGTTTTATTGATTTTTCTCCTTGTTTTCTGGAATTTTGCTCGGCTGTAAATAAATTATGAGTTTATTCGAGGTGTTGAAATATTGTCCCCGTAATAAAGCCGAAGTCTTTCATGTGAGACATCTGTAATAGTCTCACAGGACAGGCTGTAAAGATACACTCAAAAAAAAAAAAAAAAAAAAAATTAGAGGACGGCGAGAGCCAGGAAGCTGGTTTTATAGGTAACGAAACATGTCATTACAGAAGTGGGACTGTAGTGCTTCAATTATCCTCCTCTTAGTTCATTCCTCAGCCTTTTATTGCTGCCCTTTATAACGTTCCCTTCTCTTTTGTACATGTAAGGAAGAATCACCGTTTTTTTGTCTTCACTTTCTTTTCTTTTCCCCCTGCTCGTTCACATTTAAAGACTGCACATAACTCTACTGTAACAAAAAAAACAACAACAACATGTGCTTATATATACAGTGCATGTCTGTGTTGATATCTTGAGGTGGCATTAAGTGGATTAGCGGTATTAGAGCGGATTATCTTTAAATACCTACACATCTCATTTAAGTAAAGATAATATCTGATCTTGTTGCCTGTTTTATTCTGTAATACTCCGTGTTCTTTATGTTGGAATTCATGGAATTCAGTCACAGCCCACATAAGGGTCGCCACGTCCCGTTCAGCCACAGAGGCTCCATTGTCAATATGAACAATAGGCATAATTTGTTAAAATGGCCATGTGAAATTTAAGTGGTCCGCAGAGTCAGACTAAGGAGGGGGTTCCTGAGGTTTTGGCAGCGATACAGGCGATAGCGGAGCTGGCAGTTAACGCTACTATAAAAAAAACGTCCATCCGTCAACCGCCGGCCTTTTATATGTGTGATGTGTTGACTGTTAATTTAGCTCTCACCTGCTTGTGCACGGCCTGGCGCACCAGCACCGGCTTCCATCTCTCTGATTGTAGTGGCTACGGTAAGTCAGTGCACTGTGAAGGTTACTATTACTAGGCTCGTACAGAGGTGATCCTTTCACACAAAGTCAAACAGATAGACATGTTGTGCCATATTATGACAATGACTTAATAAATGAATGAATGGATTATACACACTGTTTACAACTCAGTCATAAATATATGTAATTCAATTCTGCTTTTCATCTAACTCTTTAATCATAAGAACTACAGGATGATTATTTCTATGAATATCTAAGTCTGTCATATTGATGATACATATCTGCATCATCTCAACCTTCAGCTGCTTCAACTCACATATCTGCAAACCCGTATCTCCTCCTGCAAGGTTTGTGATCCCCCAGAAACGAAGGTGTTAACCTCACTCTCCGTTTTAATATATATTTCTTTGCGTTTGTTTACAACAACTCCATACCCCTACAGCACAGACCAGGATGGAGCAACCGTAAGAATTATCCAGTTGTGTTAAAAAAAAAATATATATTGTACCCCACAGCCTTACATGCATATCCTTTTGATCTCTGCTCAATTTAAATTCACAGCCAGAATTTTTCTGGGCTGACCTGCAGGGTCAGAGTGTACCAGAAAGACGCTAATTAAAAACTAACAGTATGTTCGGTTTTTGGCTGTTTTGTGGTTCCTGCAGAATACGAGTTCGCAATGCTTTTTTTTCGTTAAAAGCTCCCCGATGTTTTCTTTTCAATATTTTGTAATGCTATTCCTGTTTTTACTGCTCAAACGGATAAAAAAAACTGAATCCAATTTGGCATGCTTTTTTTTTTAAGTGACTTCCCTCCTTGGAATGTTAAGCAAAATCTTAAATGCGAGCCTGCAGCTGCATCGAAATAAAACACTTCCAAGAAGATGTTTTTGCTTACATTTCAATAATATTTTACAATATGTGCCATCTGACTTAGTGTATAGAGAAGGTCTAAATCAGTAGTATGCACTAGATTCATCTACCAATAAAGCAAACAAAATGGTTTTGGCAAGAACACTTATGACATCCCCTGAACTACAGGAAGGATTTACTGTGAATTAGAAGCAGGAAGTGAATACTTAGTAGTCACTCTTGGCTGTCAAGAAGGATAATTAATTCCTTGCACCATAAAAGTTGGTCTCGCTCTATTTTTAGGCGCGTGCTTTGCATCATTCTGAAAGACTAGTTCAGAAAACAGCACGACTCCTTTATATCTGTCAGATAAACAGTTTAAACAGCAGGCTTCTAAGAGACGCAAGTCAACTGGAAAGACAAACAGGTGCTTATTGCAAGTTTTGAGAAAACATTAAAGCTTTAACAACTGATCAAGCTGAACAAGACTTTTCCAATTCTCTTTTATGAGGAGACAGAGTTGGCAACGATCGTTCTGATCGCAGTTAGCACGCTGTAGGTAGCTTACTTAGCCCCCCGTGGAAATCTGCTAACATGTCTGCACACATAGACAGACGGACAAAGACATGCATGAAGCAAAGAGAAACATCACAACTTAAAATGAACTCTATTTGTAACTGAACGTGGCCTGAACTGAACGTCCACATCCCAAGGTATAAACATTAATCACACAACCTCTCCCCACCCACCCCACCCGACACATGCTCAGACCCATTGCAGGTGTGTTTGTGTGAACGTGTGAATGTCTGTGCCCTGGTAGTGAAGCCAGAGGGAGGAATACACAGAGATTCTGTATTTTAATGCATTCATTCACTCCATTCAGGGACTGCACCTTTTTCTCAAAGTGGTACAGCCTCGATGACAAAAGATAGTGCTTTGGTTTGTGTGTGTGTGTGCCTGTATGTGTGTAGCTATTCAGAGAGATCGAGGGCAGGGCACAGGAGGAGTACAACTATCTAGGACAGTGCAGTCTTCACAAGTTGGTTGTACAAAAACACTGACAAGCAACTAGAATCAGGCTATTATAACCTCAGCTAATCTCCTCTTTAACTATATGTTACAACAGCATATTTGCTGACAAACTTAAACACAAATTGCTGTATGATCAGTCATTAAAATAGCTGTGGGAAGTTTGTGTGTGAGTATGTATGCACTGGAGGTCGAGGAGGGAGGTGGGGGGAGAGTTATGTGACAGGAAGTGATGTACGTCGGAGGGAGAGGGGAACCTTTGGGAGTGGAGTTCTTTCCCCCCCCCCCCCCCGTTTCCTGTTTTCTGTTTTGTCTCAGCACGTCAGGCCACCTACTTACATCATCGACGTGATTCCTCTCACTCCCACGGTGCCTGTGTGTATATGATAAACTGAGAGAAGACTGTAAGATAAACTGAGAAAGAGAACTGATAAACAAAGAGCTCTCTCCCCTCGGACGGTGAGTGCAGTAATCCGTCATGAAAGGTGTGTTCGAAAAGTGTCACGAACATATCTCGCAGTTGCTATCGGGACGCCCTCTCTCATGCATAAAAAAAAAAAAAAAATCCCCCTTGTTGTCAAGGAAATAAGATAATTTACTTCTATTTACAGGAAATAAACTTATGAAATTTAATCTGTTATGTGTCATTTGGTATATTAATCAGTCTCTCTCAGGAGGAAGAGTGTGTTTTTTTGTTCGGTTTGAATAGCGACTCTGTGGAACATCTACTGATCCCTTTGCTGGTTACCATAGAAACAATGAAATCTTCGTAACCCTATGCCTATGAAAAAAAAGATTTGGTGTGTGAATTATGTAGTTAAAAGTCTTAAATGTCGATGAACAGGTGGCCGTTTTGCTTTTTTTTTTTATGTGTGAATGTGAGTTCATGTGATAAAAGAAAAAAAAAAGGGGCAGAAGATCACGAGGGAGTTTTCTGCTAAGTTTGTCTCCAACTGTCTCCCAAATGTTTATGTAGAGCATACATCGGAGCGCAACACTTTTTGTTTGCTTTCACTGATTTAACGCGTCGTTGCTCTCTGAAAACGCTACGCCCTCGGATCCTTTCAGCGTCACCCTCCTCGCCGCACGAGTCTGATAGTCATTCTGTGGCATCTTTGAAAGATCCGTGACACGAGACGAGTTAGCGAGACTTTCATCTCAAGTTCAAGGAGCTTGTCATCTGCGGTGCCTCATAAGTTAGAGAGCAGTCAAAGGTACAGCTTTAACAGCGGCAGAACTGTAATGCTGTAGTTGAAAAGCTTTTTTTCTTTCAAAAAAATACATTATCCATGTTGGATTTTTCAGGGCTCAGCACCTTACAGCACATCTGTAAGCTATGTCTCCAAAAACCCTGCATATTCTCAGGGAGTACAGTAGAAAGACGTGTGCTTTTTTTTTTTTCCTGCGCTCCGGTTTCATTTTGTTTTGACAGCCAGAGGCCTGGTTCAGTGATGGGCTTTTGTCTCCACAGATTTTATTATTTACCAGTCTGTGTGGCCCTCTGTGATGAAAGCCTGTTCATCTGTACATCATTGTCAAGGCAGATTTGGAAAGAGGATGGAGAAATATAAATATAATATAATATAAAACAGCAACAAACCCAACAGTAAAGATTCAATAGTTTGCCATTGTAGAGTATTTGAAGTTATCAGCCCTAATCAATTACTGATATTACTTGTTACTTTACTTTCACTATTCAGCCATCAGCTCTGTCAAAATTTGCCTTTAAAAAACCCTTAACATCCACATGTTGCATCTTTTGTATTTAACACATGTAGAAATTAGAAAATGAGACGTTTGTGGTTTAACAAGCAGGCAGGATTTGGAAGGATTTACCGACCATCCAAAATCTAGCGTTAGCGTAGCCTCAGTCACTTCACACGGCGCTAGAGGAGTCTCGACCTCTCGCTGCACAAGTCACACGCCCTCCGGTTCTGAACTAAACAAGCGTCAAGTGACTCCTGAGCGTAAGTGTACCCGTGGGTAACATTATAAAGCCAGCTGAGAAAACACAACATGTGAAAAAAGACAACTTTCTCCTCCTCCAGAGACCATACTGATATCAACCCTCCCTTAATCCCGATAAGTCAGCGAGCAAGCCCCCCCCCTCCAAGTGTATTAAGCGACGGAGCATTACTGGGATTATAACTGTAATCTAATTACTGAACTTCAAATTGTAATCCCTTCCACTACTTGTTACTGAAAAAAGTGATTACATTACTATCATATGTTATAAAGTAATGTCTTACTCCCTAACACACTTGCTGCCCTTGTGACACTCTGTACTGACATGTTCATAGCTTTGCAGTAAAAAAAAACAAGATGACGTGTGAAGGATAACACAAATACACACACACTAACACCTGATATAATCCTTATCCTATAAACTCAAGAGACATGCGGTATAATCATCATATGTCGCATACCAAAAAAAAAAAAAAAAGTGCATACAAAACAAGTAAATTAGACACTGAACCACTTGTGAAAACTCACAGACGAGAGACCTGAAATGTTTGCTTTCTTATCTCTTGGCTCATTGAAAACTCGATGGGTGGTCCAGCTTCATGTGAATCAACACAACAAGGCTTTATCAAATAAGACTATACATACAGGAAATGTCACTGCTTTTACATATACGCAGCATAACTACACTGATATCAAATATGCAAATAAATGTACATAATCTCACAGAACATTAACTTCTTGTGAGACATTTACATCTCAGAATTGTCTTTTCAACAACTTTGGCATAGCAATAGCTACTGTAGTACCTCTGTCTGACTGTACAAACCACACAGTGGTTATGAGTCATTGCCTTAGTACTTCTTCACACATCATTTTATTTAAATTCCCCACATTACCATACCGTATCATTACTCTGGTGGCATTATTTTACATTTTAAATGTACCTTCATGTCCCATCCATTCATTATGTCAACTTTCCATTTCTATACTCTTTCTCTACAAACCTTGACGACGGACCTCCGCCGAAAACAGAATTTGTATAATTTCTTTACTGTTGCTCAGGACAGATTTAATTTGTGAGATTGAATTGAGACTCTGTTTAAGCTAACCAGCAGAGAGAGAGAGCCAGACTGTAGTGATGACGTCATTGTAAGAGCTGCTGCATAGACGGTGAATAATGGAACAACTCCTGGGACATTAATGAAAGTGGCTGCGGTGATTGTGCTGGGATATGAGAACGCTCACTGGTTCACAGCTGGAAGGTCTACATTCAAACAAAATTAATTTGGATAGAGTATGTCAAACAAAGATCCTATGAAGCGGGACCAGATTGTTAAATGTCAACAGACAAACTCCAAAAAGTCTCAGTTTTCACAGACAGACAGTCGACAGTTTGCTCCTTTTGCAGATACCGATTTTTACGGACCATTAAGTCTTCAATACCACCATAAATATATTGAGAATATCGAAGCACCTAAACTGTACTGTAACTCCATCTGTATGCATCATGGTGGCACACAGCATACATGCTGACACTGCAATGTGCCTTGTCAAATTCTAAGCCTACATGAATACAACCAGACACACAGTGAGCCCATACATCCGTTTAACTGGCAGCCTCAATGGAGGGCGTGCATGTCAAAAAGCTCAGTCAGGGTTAAATTCATTGTTTAGGGCCACATCTGCTAAAAGAGGCCGCATCATTTCGTTTATGAACGACTACATATGGACTCCAGCTGGATTCATCACAAGAGACAATTCATCAACATATTATTATGTTATTATCTCATTATGAGAGGCGTGCAAGGTCAGCAGACATGTAAAAACCGAGTGTCTGACTAATTGATTGCACCGGGCCAAATGTGCAGAGCAAATTTCACACTAATCAAGTCATTTGTTTTCAAGATGTTTTGACGGATGAAGATGTGTTCATTAGTCTTTACTTTTTTAACTTGCTAACTTTTGAAAGGGGATATGTCATTGCTTTTTGTGATTTTCTGTTATTTTTGTAGTGCTATGATGTTGGATGTCTATGTTAAACTTGTTCACAGACTTATAACTTGAGGTGAACGTATGTAAAAATGCTCCCTGTAAGTCAAAAACCAGGGCTTCAGCCTTCTCTGAACACTTTGTTTGCGGTGTTACCTCTACTTCCTCCTCGTGATGATGTCAGATTGTTTGCACACGCCCACAAATGGCTGCTCCATAGTCTTTGGTACTAAGGTTATTGCTCCATTGGCTGTTCAAGTTGTCTCAAACATGTACAGATGTATTTGAGAAGTTTACATATCCTCCAGAACTGCCGCTAGTCTCTTGGGGAAGCTAACCAACCAGGTTAGGCTCATCAGGAGGGGAGCCTTAAAGAGACAGGAGCTTAAACAGCTTGTTTCAGACAGAGGCTGAACTGAGGGGCTGCATAAAGAGCCAGTAAAAGATAAATCAGGAGTCTTTTGAACCGCAAATCATGTAAAGATGATCCAGTGGAGCCCCAGATTATAAATATACACCTGAAAACATGCATATACATCCCCTTTAAAATCAAAATAAATGTAATAAAGAATTTACATACTATACATGGTAATTCAATTTATTCACAGCAAGATTTATAATTAAGACCTTAATCTTAATTGTACATCTCTGTATGTGAGTGTATAGCCGTGAGCAGTAGGGGTAATTAGTTGGTTAGGAAGGGGCAAAAAAAGGAATTTAGCTACACAAAGCCTAGATTTGTGTGGCCCTAAATTCAGATTCCCAGCACTCTGTTGCTACAAAAAAGATGAATAATGATAATGAATAATAATGAGTAATTTCTTAAGAAATTCTGATTCCATCTTTAAAAATGTGAATATTGTCTGGTTTCTTTCGTCTTCTATGACAGTAAACTGAATATATTTGGGCTTTTGATGATGTCACCTTGGGCTCTTGGAAACAATGATCAACATCTTTCACTATTTTCTGACATTTTATGGAACAAACAACTGAACAATGAATTGAGAAACTAACCAACAAATTAATCGATAATGAAAAATAATCGTTAGTTGCAGCCCTAATCTTAACGAACAATAAGTACTAGTGTTGACACAAAGGTTACGGCTGCACCCACAAGCCCACACATGCACTCTTGAAAGAAACAGACACGAACTAAACATTATCTCACACATTCATGGCCAGAATCCACATACACAAAGAAACCACCCCTTGTATATTACTGTGAAACATATATCAAAATCCCTTCAGTTGTCCGTGATTTATGACTCGAACAAATTACATAGAGAGGAGTGGAGGGGTGGAGGGAGGGGTGAAGGAAAGCTGAAAAGAGAGTTGAGTAAACGAGGGCAGGTCCTGTTCTGCAAAAACTCTGTGAGCTACAGGAAAGTGTTTGTACGTGAGCCACGACGATTTGATGTTACAATACAGACGAGCCTGTCGTATCACAACTAAGTGCACTTG
Organism: Thunnus thynnus; assembly: GCF_963924715.1. Classification (NCBI taxonomy): domain Eukaryota; kingdom Metazoa; phylum Chordata; class Actinopteri; order Scombriformes; family Scombridae; genus Thunnus; species Thunnus thynnus. Next base: position 9,063,322 of record NC_089535.1, read on the forward strand.
TCAGTTTCTTCATGTTGAAAGTCCAGTATGCTTTTCTATTGATCACCTTCTTGTGTCGACTTCGAATCAACAATAGTCTCTACCAACACTTTTTTTTTTGATTTCACAATCGTTGCAAAACATCAAAACAAGTACATTCAAGACAAGCGATGTTAATCTTTCCTCAGTAGCGCCGTTCTGGTTTTTTTTTTTTTTAGGAGACAGTTTCACAATGGCTCTGTTGGCTGTCTTTCACCAGAAAGGTCACTCTTCATTAAGCACATCACAGCCCGTATTCAACACTGTGCTACATAACTGCAGGGATGAAGAGAGTGACAGACAGATAAAATACAGATCGATGTTAAAAATCTTACCAGGGGTCACGTATAAAAGTAAACTGTTGAAAAAATGAAATGCAAAAACAGTCCAGGTAAGACAAAATAAGAGCTCTTGTTACTGTGTTTATCTAATAGCATTGAACAAGAGTATTTCACTAGAATACACACTAGAGAGTTACAGGGGAAGGACAGGTAGAGATAACAGAGATATGCGAGTAATACCGGGATGCCATTATCTCTTTAGCCAGTGTGGCTACAGTTTTATCACAGCAGTTGATCACCAAGCAATCACTATCTATAAGGAACCGCTTCCATTTTCACTGCCTGAGAACACTTAGGTCAGCTACACCGCCTGAGCCACCGAAGATAAAGATGTAACAAAGAGTGAATGAGCTGACTCAATGACAGATTATATTAAGTTGTATTTTTTGTTATCAACCTTTATTGACGTTGCTATTCATTGTACTCACACTGTGGCCTGTGGTAAAATATTGCAATTTCTAGTGAGGTGTGAAAAATATAGTGTTGAAACATAAAGCTGATTAGCTGATACCACTGTTTTGATAATCTCTACATCACCGAATCAGTCTTTTATCGAGCAAAAGTGCAAAAAATTCACTGATTTCAGCTTCTCAAATGAAAAGATTTGCTGTTTTTCAATAGTAAACTGAACATCTTTGAGTTTTGGGCTGTCTGTCAAACAAAACAAACATTATTTTTCACTATTTTCTCACATATCGTCGTTGAAATATTCATTAGTTGTTTAAAAAAATAACCGAAACATCATTCATTGATAATAAAAAACTCATGAATCACAGCCTTAAACAAATCCTTGTCCATAAATCATCAATTATCTTATCTATCCGTACAACAGAATGTATTAGTCCAGATCACTGTTGACCTCCAGCCTCTCCTACGTCTTTCTCCTCTAATGATTCACACTGATCCTCGTCTGCTGTTCTGGTTCACTTGTCTTCCTCGCCACTGAGTCGGCCACCTTAGGAATGCCATTCCAGAAGTCAGTGCATAATTCCCGCTCAGTGTTCCCAGTAATCCCTCTTCTCCGGCTGTTCTGAGCCTACTTCCTTCCCCACGCAGCTGCTGGTCAACCCGGCTTGCTCTAATAATAGGACAACAATGCCCGCCCCACGCCCAGACACACAACACTGCACTACTGTTGCACAAAAGCTCAACATCTAAAAAAAAAAAAAAAGTTGTTTCGTGGAATCTGTAATATTTTAAAGTGTTTCTCAAGTTTAACACAAGTGACCTATAACGGATAACTCGCTTTATACAAAAAGGTCATAAAATTAAGATAAACTAATCCTCTAACTAAACACTATAGATGTCCAACTCCAAGAGAGCAACTTCCTAAATTGTTGACATTCAGTACTTCTGTGTGGGTAACACACTGCAGCATGTAAACACATGTTGGTGGAGGAATGATGATGAGGTTGCACATTCAAGTGAGCTATCTGTGGTAAAGGAGTCAGAGAAGACACTGTAATCATGCAGGAGCTGATAAATGAAGACTACATACTGTTTAAGTACTTAAACACTAGCTTCTGCTTTTGCTACAGTAGGGTTGAAATGGGAATACTCCTCCAACACACACACACACACACACACACACACACACACACACACACACACACAGAGACACCAAATAGGTTATGAATAAGTGTCACATTCATGTTGCATGGTCCTGTCAACACACAACCACCAAAGAAAGAGAGGCATTAATCATTAGAGTCTGAGAGCGCTAGACCGACTTTTCCTTTCTCATCTTCTTCTGTCCCGCTTGTAGAAGCACAACTTAGAATCACATGTTACAGCTCTTTGTGTCTTTGAGTCTGACATTTCTTCTACAACCTTCTTCTCCACCACCTCCATAAAAAAAAAAAGATAGTTTGCTTCTTCCTACCTCTACTTTGTGTCTTTCTCTGACAGATCAAGTGTGATAATGTTGCTTCCCTGGCACGTGAAAAAGCTTCCCTCCACACCTCCTCCTCTTTTTCAACCCCCCTCCGCCATTCCACCAAGAGAGCATTCCCAACAGAAAAACCTCACAATGTGTAACTCAGACCATAGCTTGGGTCTTTCCCCCTTACCCCCCCCCCACACCTTTTCCTCTCACTGAAGTATTGGCCGGTGAAAAGGAGAAGGAAAAAAAAAAAGAGTGAGGAATGCTAGCGCTCACCTCAGACAAGGTCCCACTGCAGCAGGGAAAACAGAAAGAATATCATCCTCAATCCGCACAGAAAAACCAAAAGCAACAAGTAGTAACTCCAGAGATTCCTCCTCCTCCTCCTCCCCTCTCTCTCTCGCACTGCTGCTTCCTTGCTCTGTTCCCCCCCTCTGCCTCGCACTCATTCAGCCTGCAGTAGCTGCAGAAGACTGAGCAAGTATGCGTGTGTGAGTGTGTGTGTGTCTGTGTGTGGTGTGTGAGGGTGTGAGTGTATGGTCCTGTGGACTCCTGCAGGGGTATTGACTCAGGGTTCAGCCCCCCCCTCACCACCCCACCACCCAACCCCTCCTTCTCAGGCTCACAAAAAAAAAAAAAAAAACTCACCCACACACACACACACACACAAACAGAGGGCAGGAGAGTATTCTCTTTGTCTTTTGTTGCTTTCTCTCACTTCCTTACTCTGTGCCTTCAAAATGTTTGTAACTCCCTGCTCTACACCCCCTTTCATATGAGAAAGCAAAAGGGACTGCGAGTGTGTGTGCGCGCACGCCGGGCTCGTGCACAGGGAATGCCGTCGTTCCTCGGCGCTCGAGGCTGAGAGGAGAAGGAGGAGGAGGAGGAGGAGGAGGAGAAGAAGGAGAAGGAGGTGGGGTTTAGACCTCGGAGAGCTGAATTCCTACCTCACGTCCAACCAATCGGAGGCCTTGTTGCGGCTGACCAAAAACCGCGGGGCCAGGCCCGGGCCTCACTACCACACTCCAGCTTTAAAGCATTAGTTGAAGTTTGCTATGCACTTAGACTACATTCTACAGCAGTGTTGTTGTCATTACTGTTTTTAGCTCGGACAATTACTTCTCTGTGTTTACGGTGGCATTTTGCTCTGCCTAATATTTCAACATGAAACATCTGATAAAAAAAATATTAGATAAAACATATTCTGTGTTTATTACAATGGCAAGCCAAGGAAACTCTCTCTATAGTCATTTAAAACACACATTACTCTGTAGGCTGATGGCAGAAAGTAGTTGAAATAGACTTGAAAAGAGCTAATAAGTCTCACCTAGAGCTTCCTTTCTCTATGAGGTTCATTTACTAACACAGGTAAGAGGTATGTTAGTGTGGGAAGCTGCTGTGTGGAGATGTCTGCTTGTCTCTTCCCACGTCCCTCCCTCCTTTCCTGTCAAAGAACAGTATTCTCATGTTTCTGCTGCTGTCCTTGGCCAGACATTTGTCAAGCAAGGCATTTGTCCACAGAAGTGACAGCAGACCCTCCCTCCCTCCATCCTCCTCCTCCTCCTCCTCTTCACACCAGTTAACTTCTGGCTCCTTCAACTTCAACTTTTCCCCTTCCTCCTCCTCCTCTTTTCTTCTCACCACATCTAGTCACACTTACTGTAAGCCTTTAGGCTGTGTGTTGAGAAAATATCATGATGATCTTTCTTTGCACTGAAACTGTTAAACTGTTTGTTTTTATTCAAATTCAGCTTATTGTTATTCATCAGCACAGTTTCTTCCTTATTGTCAAAACGTGTGATTTCATGTGTCAGGAAAAAAAATAACAGGACGGCAAAAAAAATTCAGCTTTTATTATCAATTCATCTGCCAATTATTCTCTTGATTGATCAATTATTCATTCGGTTTATTAAATATTTAAATACATTGTGAAAAAGCGGTGCGAACATGTGCGCATACAATATGTATGATACACAGAACACAAGGATGAATTAGTATTTACATTTATTTAAGCCTTTAATAGACCGTTTAGCTCAAATGTGTGTAGAAGGTGACTGACGTGACAAATATCGTGGTGACAGGTTTCCTTTATTGAGCTGATTCATCTATAATTAGGGTAATTATAATTATAGCAACACAGCATTAACAGAGCCAACAGGTTAGAATAAACTGATGACAGACGGCTCCGTGTTTCCTCCACTCCGCGCGTTTAGCGACCTTCCAAAACCAAAAATGGAAACAGCCATGTTTCCAAACATATCCAGTAAATGTGAAACGATACAAATTGTTCTGGTGCAGAAGCAGCCTGTGACATTGTTGAAGATGAGATAAATATGTTGATCTATTACCTTCATGTGTTTCTTGCTTCTGAGGCATCCAGCGCTATAAACCTCTCCGGTTAAACATCTTATTGTGAGTTTAAACAGATAAGTTATTTGACACGGTTTGGCGTGTGGTTAGACCTTTTTTCTTTTGTTTAAGACTGACCAGATCACTTTCAAATAGCGGGCTTAAGTCAGTGTTTTTGATGAAAAGTGGAGTCACAAGCTAGCTGAGTACAGAAATAAGTAAGACGAATGGCAACAGGTATTTGCAGGTGGTCTTTACAGGGGTCTACTGTATGTTAGCTGATCTGATTAAATAATGACAGTGAATGACTAAAACTTAACAGAGAAATACTTTGAACACAACCTCCCAGCTGCATGATATTCTTGACACATATTCTTGAAACATTTTTTTTAAGTATTGTGACTTAAAAAGTGAAGCATGTGGTGGTAAAACAGTGTTCTAGAGCAAACTGAGGTTGGATCACTGAGACGAGAACGCTTGTTTAGGGCTTCAACAAACAATTACAAGAAAAAAAAAATGCTGAAAAAGAGGAAGTGACAGTAAAAACGGGAGAGATAGAGACCCGAAGGCTGAGGTGACATAGTGAGTGAGTACTTTGGTATGTGGGCTATAGAGTTACAGAGGGACAAAAAAGTGCAAGCCCTGAAGTCCACTTGTCCTATAGACGACTCTGACACGCCTCTCCTTTTATCTCGCTCTCTGTTTGTCTCCCTTTCCAAGTAATCCTTCACCCCCTGTCACTCTTGTTTATTTTTCTAAGTCTATCTGTGTGTGTTTATGTCTAAGGATGTGTGAAAAGTTAAGAACATGAATACTTTGTATGAAGACTATATTTAAACCAGTGTGTGTGTGTTTTGTATATGTGTTGATTTTTGTGTATGTAATGTGTACTGGAGGTAAAAAATCTAATTCTCAGGGGTAAAAGTGGCAGTGTTCTTTAAAAAGATATCCATCCAGAAACAGCAGATATGTTAAGAGAACAGCAACAATGGAAAAATAGACAGGATATACAGAGGAGATGAAAAAAAAAAAGAGAGCCGTATACCAGCAGCGAGCAGAAAGTTAAAGGAAGGGAAAGATCGGGATCATCCGTGACAAACAAGAAACAAACAGTCTGTCTAATGTGCATCTATAGTATCCTAATCATCTGCACCGAGAAGTCATTCTGACTTCCCGTCCTCTGTTGAGTGCTTAAAAAAAAAATGTTCAAAATATTTGTGCTGAGGCACAATAAAGAAAATGACACTGCTCTCCTCAGAAAGCTGAGTCAGAGAAAAATTAACACATAAAACAGTCAAACTACATCAATTCAAATCAGAGTGTCTGGCTCGTGATTCGTCTCTGCAGCTGTCTCTCGCCAGTAAAAGCAGAGAGAGAGAGAGAAAAAAAAAAAGAAGTAATGTGTATTTCAGTTGAAGGAAGAGTTGGATATAGGACAGTCAGGAATGCCAACATCTGCCATTTTGAGGACAAAGGCACTTGTGTGCGGCACGTGGGGTCAGGCCGCTACCATGCCTACCATGCCAGCAAGTGCTTTTTGTGGAAGGATTCCAAAGGGAATTCAACTTATAAAAGGGGGCTATAGCTGGGTCACCGTGGTGGGCCGGCGGTCTGACATGCCTATCATGCAACTGACTGGCTTGTTCACAGGTAGGGCTCCAAATATGTCACACATACACACCCAAAAAGCTATCCTAACGCCACTACTACTGCTTCTACTTCACTCAGATTGCTGTTCTGCACTTAAAACTGCAAGCAAATAGATAAAAAGCAGTAGATTGAGGTGTTGCTGCCTCTTTTGTGCATGTTTTCACTGATTGAACAACTGAAGTTACAATTATTTGTTGGATTGTAACAGACTGTGTCATTGATGTCTTGTCAAAACCTTATTTTGGTCTACATTTGAGAAAATCTTTTGTACAGTACACACAAGAACATGAATTTTTGTCAGTATAACCTCACGATCGTGGCTTTAGCATGACTTAAAAACATTGCAGATAGAATAGACGACACTAGAAATCAAACTTCTTAAAAGTTTTATGTTGCTGCTTTTCCAAAGCTCTTATTTAAGGCTCAAATTACAGCGTTTTCCCATCAGTGTTGGTACTGGACTAAATACCCTGGTGGATCATTGTAGATCTGTAACTGGGTAAACAACATAAACAATGAGGGAGGATAAACAAAAACGCTGATTAAAATCAGTTTATCTTGCGTTTCTAGCATCCCGATTTGATTAGAATCTCCCAGGAAAAGGCTTAAGTCTGCGAATATTCATGCTCGCTCTGACTTAACTGGTTTCCTTTCACATCCTAGTAATTATTTTCCAACTCTTTTTCTTCACCTCATTCTCTTCTCCCAGCTCTCACCCTCCCTGGCACTCTCACTGCTCAGTGTGGGACCGGCGCATTTACGTAAGATTTACAGAGACGTGAAAAGCACATTCCCAACATAAATTTGTTTGTGAGTGTGTAACAAGCTCATGGCTGTGCTGGCTCGGTTTCTGCCCCCTCGCAGTCACTTCGATTTAGACACACATAACACACTTCCAGCAGCGATACATACCACGGACACACACTGACACATGAACACGCTAGCGCCCACGCACCTCGAGCCCGCTAACACGCTTAACATCTACGTTAACATACGGCGAAGCCACGGTTTACGTTCGTACCCGCAGTCTAATTTTCCATAAATCTCTATAGTTTCATATACTCATGCACTGCTTTTCTCTGTTTCTTGTCCTTCCCTCCCTTCATCCGTCCTCTCCCCACCCTTCTTCTCCTCCTCCTCCTCCCCTTCCTTGGCAGCGCTCTGTTGACTGACAGTCTCCCATCAGGGAGGCTTTCTGACAAATGGGGCCAAATGGAGTCGTGCCACTGTTGCTGCTGGCCGCGAGTCAGCTCTCTGAGGTTATTGCTTAGCTCTGCTCTTACAGTGTTATTTATATCCACCATCACCAGACTAGTTTTAAGTGTTTGATGAACTTTTCATGTGTCATCTCCCGTGTGGACCTTACAGCTGTGGATCTTTTTGGATAGCGATCTGCAAGGTTTTATTACACTTCTATACAGTATATTCAGGTGTGTGGGAAAATGCTGATTTTTTTTTTTTTTTTTTTTCTTTTTAATACGACTGAATTCTTGCCAAGATTTCAAATTGTCACAATAAAACTGTCAAAGTGCAAGTCAATAATCAGCTGGTCAGTAGCTATGTATGAGGTTAGAGGAGACAATAATGATGCATTTTTATATTTGATTAATTGTTTCGGTCATTTTAAAGCAAAAATGTCAAACATTCCCCAGTTTCAGTCACTCATTTGTGAGGATTTGATAGTTTTCTTAGTCTGATATGATAATAAACTGAACATCTTTAGAGTTTGGACTGTTGGTTGAACAAACTGAAGACGCCACCTTGAACTGGTCAAACCGGTCAAACACAAGCAGTTATTCAAACTTGTTGTACTTTTAGGATTAGGGATAAAAAAATAAAATGTTTGATGCTACTGATAATCATGTAGTCTGAAAAGAGCCCGATAAAGAGAGTCTGGGAAAGAAGGAGGTAGAGAACGAGCGAGAGAAACTACACTGAAATTCTAATCTATTTGCAAATTGCTTCATTGTGGTTATGTACTATAACAGAAAAGAAAAAAAAACACAACATCACATTCAGCGGATTGCTACTCTGGAGACAGACATCTTTGTGGTGATTCGCCGTCTTCACAACATCCATCACAATCACACAACAGTAAATTATGAAGAAAAGCATGATGACTTCAGACTCATCTATATTTACTTTGTGTGTTTGTTTCACCACATACAAAAAAAAAAAAAAAAGTCTCAAACCGAGTCACTTGTAATCTGTGATCAGTGTGATTTGATTCGTCTTTGGGAGAGGCAAACACAATTGCGGTTCCCGAGTTTTGGTTCCCAAGTGTAGGTCTTGAGGCTCCTTGGTCTCTGGGACAATTTAGCCAAGAAGCAAACTGTATTAGAGACTCAGTTGCATTCTGACATGTCCCAGTATACTCATTCATTCTTCTGAAACGATCACTAGGCTTTTAAAGTCACAGGACAAGCTGATCATAAAGAGACGGCTCTAAATATCAGTGTGAAAGTACCCCAAAATTCACTGAGGCTACATCAGGACCTGATTGTTCAAGCCACATTTGCACATAGTAAGGTATGCAATTATCCAAATATGTAGTGTAGTAAGAGCACGAATACGTCCTTGACCTCCATGAAGGACCACCTAGTCAAGTTTGTAGTAAATTTACCACATACAGCTCAACAAAGCTAGCAAACATAGACCAATCATGAGGTGAGTTGTCATCTTCTCTCTCTGTGTTGCTCTTCATCATCATGGCTCTTTTGTTCCCGGCTTTTCCTTTCTCATTTTGAGGTTTTTTGGTGAAGTACCATCCATTATGCAAATAGCCACAGCCAACGTGTGTGATGTGAGAATTTTCTTTTTTTCTCTCTCTCTTCAGAAACATCCACAGTTTTCCCTACAGATAAAGTCAAATATGAACATGAAAGCAAAGTCCCATCTCAAGCAGCCACTCCGGATACGTTGGAGAAGGATTTGAAATCCAGAGGTGAAATGCAATCGGTCTCAGACAATCTGAACGCGTGCCCTGAGAGCGACAAAGGTTTCTCTAATGAGCTTATGGTTCAGTACCGACGAGAAGGTGGGAAAACCAATGAGTAAGACATGCATAAATTAAGGTAATGCATGCCGCAAGACATAGCATGTTATTTAAAACTAGTCTTGACATTCTTTTCCAGCCCAACTGATCCAGTGACACTTGCCTTAACCTCTGGAGGTGCATGACAAGTGGCGTGCCTCTTTATCTTTACATGATCACTTACTGTAAATGCTGTATGTATGTAGAGCTGTATGTTGGGAGTCTTCAGAAAAAGAGTGACTATGTGGAACATTATGTTAAACCAAATGACAGCATGAGAGAGATAAAAGAATCGGCCCCAAAATAATAGTTATTCATACAAATTTTACATTCTGTATCTCAGTTACTACAGATGGGATGTTTATTTTGTTTAAATAAATAAAAGTCTTTACAGCAGCGATTTAAATGTACTTTCAACGGTTCCAAAAGGCAGACAAGCTATGGCATTTAAAACTTTTAAAGCTGCAATTATCTATATCTTGAATATCAGCACTGAATAAAACAACATGTAAAGGATCACTCATCACTTGTCATCAGCCAATTCAGCAACTCTATGAGACATTTAGCCTCTTTTGGTGCATTGTTTTGGTTTCACAGCCTTCACATTTATTGGGCAGCTATTTCCAGCAAAAAAGTTCTGATAAGCTTTACACTTCCTGTCCAGGAGCACATGACAGACAGATACAGTTAGTGACTACCTGATGAAAAAAGTCAGATATCTGCTACATTTAAAACCTACTTTTGTGGAGAGAGTTGGTGTGGACCAAATTCTGCAGCTAAAAATATGAGAGTGAATATTGGACTCACGTTAATGAGGTGCCAGAAACATGACTCCAAATGAATACGCTGATATATGAATACACTTCTTGGAATGTGTTTGCTGACATGCTAAAAGAATTGTTTGACATTTTGGGGAAATATGCACATTCACTGTCTTCCTGAGAGTTAAACGAGAAGATCAATACCACTCTAATGTAAGCAAGACATACATATATATATATAGAGAGAGAGAGTCAGGACTCAATAAGCCTAGCTTAGCATAAAGACTGGATGCAGGGAGAAAACAGCTAGCCTGGGTCTGTACAATTAAAAATTAAAGTATAAAAACAATTAAAGTTAAAAAATCTGACTAGCAGCACTTTGTTTAATCCGTACACAAACATAAATATAAAAACGACAAGCTTCACAGAGAGTTTCTTGTTGTAACTAAGCAATATTATGTAAGCTAATCTCCCGCTAGCTCAAGTTTAACACAGATATGAGAGCGCTATCCATCTTGTCATCTAACTCTTGGCATGAAAGTGAATAAAATGATTCCACAAAATGTCAAACTACTCCTTTAACTGTGTCAGCTACTATGTTTTCCTGTTTCATAATGAAGCCCATTGACTGACTGCTTGACATTTATTTCATCCCTAACCCTCTCCTTACTATAATCATAACTCCTATCCCAGACCAGTCCAACCCCTAACCCCAAAACCGAGTCAGTGAAACGCTGAAAAAGCCTTTTAAAGACGTTTGAACCGACCAGCATGACCTCACTTTGACAAAATGTCTTTCCACTTTAAAACTTAAGATTTATTCTCCAAAAGCTGTAAGTAAATGAACACAAACATGTTTACAACTGGACATCAGACAGACTAAACATGTCTTCATCTGCGTCTAAATCCTTTAGACAACACTCATCTGCCAAGGCTGTTCCCTCGCAGGGGCGAAGAAAGCTTTGTACACCAGAATGAACTTGACTTAACCATGAGGCCTGGCGCGAGATAGTCTTCCCTCTGTTAAAACTAGATTAAAACTTACAAGCTGACAGCCCTGTTCCTAAATTTACACACCCTGTACCACCCAGCACCGGAGTCTGACTAGATTTTAGCACATGACAACACAAGCAAGAATAAATCTTTTATTAAAAGCTGAACATTCTTCAAGACAAAAGCCCTGCAGCACTTTCACCCACAAGACCACAGTTTCATCTGGATAAAATCTGGGAATTTCAAAAGTGTAGTCAGAAACCCTAATTCACTTCAAAATGGAAAAATGAAAGAAAAGCTGCTTGTTTTGTTTTTTTTGTGTTTTTTTTTTTTCACAAAAGATGCTTTATAGCAAAAGAGAAGAAATCCTCAAAAGGTTTAATCCCGCTATCTAATGAAAGTTCTGTCTGACACAAGTACAAACACACACACACACTTGCAAAAAAAAAAAAAAAAAATGTCCCTGTGTTTTCTCCTCCAGTACATGAGCAGGCATTCAACCTTTCCTCAACTAGGACAAAAACACGCAGACCTATTTACATGTCAATGAAGGCCATGGATAAGGACTTTTTTTATGCCTCTCCCTTTTTACTTCCTCCCTCAAACTTCCTCTCATCTCTGTGAGCTTCTATGAACTAGTAGATGTTCTCATTTGAACGCATGTTAAAGGGATGGGCTCTTGTAAAAAAAAAAAGAAAATACTTTCGGTTTAGGTTTTAGTTGGATTCTCAGTTGATTCCTGACAAAACTAGTGGGTGCACACTCCAGACTTGTGTAATAAAACAGAATATTATAAGCATCAACATGCTTATTGGGTTAATAACATTGACAAAATGCTATTATTTGAGTGATTCAAGTGTCAGTGATCCTCTGCTTTCTGTGGATAGAAACAGGACATAGCTATCATTTACAGTGCCTGTGCTACCATAGTCAGCTAGATGCAGATCAGCACCTACTTCATATGCAAAATACACAAAGCAATGTGTAATATATGCCAAAAACATGCATATAGAAATGCATCTCTACCACCAGCTATTCTGCTCTTAGATTTGTTCCGAATAACAGCGATGATGTCTGTGTATATGCATCTGTTTGTGTGAGAGAGAGTGAAAATTGATGCCTGCCAGGCTTAGGAAGCATGAACTCTTCCTGAGGGCTTGCAAGCCTGAGGTGAGAGTGTAATGGGAAGATATCAGATTGTTGCCTTTTCTGCTCTCACTTTTCTATTTATATTGAACCTCAGAAGGGATCTTCAGAGGCTGCGTGCAATCGGGAAAGACTGTCTGCTTGGTTTGAGTATGAAGTTTGCATGGAGTGATCATTCTATGCTGGGAGACTTTTACTGTGAAGGTGAGAATAAAAGCTCAGTGTTCTCACTTATTTCGGTTAGATTATTAACAGAGGGGTTTTTTCCTGCGTCTCAGGAGATGGATAAAAACGGTGAAGTTTTGTTTTTACCAAGTTTTCTTTCCCTTTTCTTTGTCTCTCCTTCTCTGTCATGGCAGACGGCCCAGCGCATAAAGCAATGTGGCTTAGACGCTGGCGAGGAGAAACTACGGTCTCTTGGAAATATGTTCTCTGTTGACTCATTCTGTTAACCACATTCTTCATCAGCAGCAGCACAGCATAGTCCTTCCCGTCAGCCATGAAGACAAAACATCGTCTTTTCTGGCCCAGTTAATAATACACCATTTTTTTTTCTGCCTTTTAACTATCTAGTTTAGGCTATAACATTTGGAGCAGTGGAGAAAAAAAAAAAAAAAAAAAAAAAAGCCAGCGGAAAATGAAGGGGAAGAGAAAGAGTGAGCACTCTCACTGGCCTACAGTGCAGTCTACATCCCCCTGGATTTATTTGTGTACATAACTCTTTTCTCTTTTCTGTCTCTCCCCTTCTCTTTCCCTCTGTCTCCCACTTTCATTCTTTCGTGCTGCTCTGTGTCTCTCACACAAACACCCACATGCGGCAACCACTACACAGCATTACAAATAGAAGGATTCACATAACCATCAAATTATCTTTTTTTTTTTTTTCTTCTTTTTTTAAACAGAAATGGTACACCCACGGCCGTCACATATGCCACAGTTAATTATTCCATTCAAAGAGCGAGAAAAGAGCTTCCTGTTCTACAAAGCTTCCACCGACACAGCCAAAAAAAAAAAAGTGAAGACCAGGCGAATCCCGGAGAGGTAACACAGCATCAACATCATTCCACGTACGGTTTTGAACTTTCTTAGCTACGTCGAAGCCAAAAAACTCTATAACCCGGTTATAGTAAGGATGAAAATTCAGCACTCTTTAGCAGGATGTTGATTTCATCACATTGACATGTAACACCCCTCACTCCTTGACCCCCCTGACCCAACAGAACAGACTGAAGTCCTATTCATCTGACCACAGAGGCCCTAGTCAACAGCTTAAGAGCCAAACGGAGAGCATAGTTGTAGTAGCGAGCTAACAGGAAAACCATGTGACCTAACTCTCTTGTTCGCCAACATGCTCTTCAACTTTTTCCACAGTATCGCTCTCCTTTCTCATCTTTTCCTCCCTACAAAAAAAAAAAAAAATCTCACTCACCATGCTGTGCCTCTGGATGGGTGCTGGTGTCGGGGTCCATGTTAAATTCACAGTGTGATGAGCGCCCGGATCAACACGCCCATATCCTGAGGCAAAGTTGACTCTGTGACTGAACTGCAATATTGAAACTACTTCTACAACCGCCTGTTTTTATCTCCTCCGCCGCTTTTTTCCGCCGCCGATGTCGTCTCTCTTCTCTCTCTTGCTGTTCTCTCTCTCTCTCTCTCTCTCCAGTCAGAGCTGCTGCTGGCTCTGGTCTGGCCCCTGCAGCCTGCCAGCTCAGCTCAGGCTTCTACCGCTGTGTTACATCTGTCTGACTGAGCCTCTCTCTGGAGAGTGGGGAAAGAGAGAGAGCGAGAGAGAGAGTATAGCGGAGCACTGAATGGGAGGGAGGAGAGAGAGAGAGAGAGAGAGAGAGACGGACAGAGAGAAAGAGAGAGAGAGAGAGAAGCAGTTTCCATGTTGTGGCGGTGGAGAGGGGGAGAGAGAGAGAGAGAGAGAGAGAGAGAGATATGGGTGGAGGAGGTTGTGGCGGTGCTATGGCTGAATGTTTCCACTTTGATCAATTTTACACTCTCAGCATTTTTTTTTTTTTTCCCCCATCATAAAGAGATGAGATTAGTCTGGAAAGTTGATGTTTTCAGTTTTGAAAATTGCCAGAAGAATTGAGGAAACTTATCTAGCGCTGCTGCCCGGATGAAAATGAGTGTTAACAATGAGTGCGGCTGTCACAGTGCTGGTTTTAAATGGCACATGCCGCTTATTCTTGACTTGAATGGACAGCTTGTGTGGAAAGTTAATGAAATACCATATGTACCAACAACATGGCAAAACGACACAACGACTAGTATGTGTTTAACGTAGCTCGTCGTGGCTGGATCCTAATGAAAAAGGTATTATAAACACTTGAGAGCTGTGAAAAGTTCAGTAATTTTACAACTCCATCCTCCACAGCAACTCCCTGTTACTGCTTCATTATCAACTGACGGGGGGATACCATACCTCAATTGCCACCTGCACTCCATTAAAGTGCCCTCCCCCCCCTTCCCCCCCTTTCAACCACTGAACACAGCCAAATGGAGCCCAGCCAACATTTACTTTGAAAAACATTTTATCACAACTATCTAAGGTCTTTCATAAGATACATCTCTGCGTATCTGAGATGTTTTGAGTTCAAGACATTGATAAGAGAAAAAAAACTCCCATTATTTAGTGGTGTGCTGGCTGCAGCCACTGGCACGAAATCAACAAATAGCATTCAGGCTAATGATAGCTAATTGTAATTATAAACTCTAAGGAGAGAGATGGAGGAAAGCTTCATTAAATTAAACATCACAGGGAATGCTAAGATACCTAAAACACATATAAGACAGTATTTGGGCCACAAGGTATGTACAAATCATTCTTTCATCATCCAGCCTTTGGTCAGTCATCCAGTATTTAATCCTATCTAAAGTGTTACAGCTTCAGTGAAAATATTTATGGAGAAGTAAAAAGTAGAAAATAGGGCAGCGTATGCCCCAGTATCTTTAAAGAACCAAGAGTTCAGAACTTTTCCGAAAACTGCAACCAGAAAAACAAACTTTTTACCTCAGTAAAATTAAGTTTAGTTGTTCTGGTGGGAGCATAACGGCGCTCTCCGTCTCTCTCTCTCGCGCGTTTGTGCCAAAACCTCGACGGGTTCAAAAGAACAGAGGAGGCAGCCGCTCGCTATTCAGTCGGAGGATGAGATGAGATGAGAGCGCTCTCTGATTTGTTGTGGATTCCTATTCATCTTAGCGTAGTTTTTATTCATCACGCTGCTTGTTTAGTGCCTGTGCCACGCAAGGACAAGAGCAGGTGGGGCCGATGCATAATTTAGTAAAACATAGACTAGAGTGTTTGTAGTGGTGTGATTATTTGAAAGCCGTACAGGTGCACACACAAACAAACACACACACACACACGTGCACAAATGCAACTTTCATAGGTTAGACAGAGAAGAGGGGACTGAAGCATGATTTCCTGTTTTGCTTTTCAGGGAAAAAATGACCAACAGCTCTTCTGTCAATATGATATTCAAAGAGGCAGAAACCTGTTTTTGTTCATGAGAAATATTAATTTACCAATAATCACAGTAAGTGAGTTTTAATGAAGCTCTAGCAGTAGAATTGATGAATTTACATAAAGTTAAGTTAAGATTGTTTTTGCCTCTGGTGTTTCTGTGTTCAGTCAATGCTGCTTCTCATTTGTAATTGTTATTTTTCATCTTTGGTGACCGCTGGATTCAAATCTAAATGCAACTGCAGTCAGGTGATTAAAGTAAAAAGTTTGCTGTGAAATATAAATTTGACAGAATACCTCAAAAGGTGACAAAACGGCTTGAAATTTGTGTTTAAACGGCTGACATAATAACAGCCACGACCGTAATATATTAATATATTGTAATATATTCTAGCTTGACTATGGAGATCTGAATCAGCAGCTCAGAAATTATCTTACATAATCATCGTGGAAAAGTTTCAGAATGTCACTGGCAGAGTTGCAAAGGTACCCTGTAATTAGTGATCTAGCTGGCAGACTGTGTTTATTCTTTTAGCCTCTGTCTCCTCTCAGATAAACAAAAATCAACCTAATCATACAGATCCAGTATGATGTTTTCTCATCATCATCATCTCATCACTTGTATCGGTGAATATAAATCGCAAAAAAGGGGATGCAGGTATGTCAAAACTCTCCCCCTGCTTTTTGATGTTGTATATATGTGTGATTTAGTTCTGCAGCCCCTGTATCATTCTAAAGGCGAATATGTGCTATGCAGAGAATGCCGGGTAAACAGCCATAACTTTGAAGAGACAGAAGGACGTCTCTGCTTGTCTCATTATACCCTCATCATACCATCGACGAGAAAGAAACTTCACTCGGGAGATAAAGAGTGTGAGAGAAGGAGACAAGTGTCCAAAACAAAGCACAAGAAAGAAGAAAACTGGAGGCCTGCCAGGCGTTTGAGCTGCACATACACAGTCAAATGAAGAAAAAAAAAGGGAAAGAAGGGTGTGTCGAGAAACATCTAACACATAATGCTGTAACTAAAAGAACAAACTTGAGGAATAAATACGTTTCTTTATGTTAACTAAGGGATAAAGAATTTGTAAAAGTTTTAAAGAGCCACTTCTATTCTTGTTGTTAACAGAGAATTAAACGGCTCCCTCTACTGATCAAGGTGTGGTAAACCTGCAGATATCACTGTATAACAATCCAGCCCCAGATTCACTGACTCACTTATTATTTAATCAGACGGATGTGGAAAAACTGTGTGACAATTCCCGAGCATAGAGTGTCAGCAAAAAGCACAATACTGTTCCCAGCACTACAACCACAATAGTAAACACACAAGAATCTCGGTTGAAATTGCTTACACAACATTGCCAAGTATTATACAGTCTTTGTGCTGTCAAGTAACACTGTCACAGGGATATAGAGGGTAACATCACCTCAGGGAATTACTAAACTTAATAAAACCTAAACTTAATGTACTGTACAGAATACAGGGTGTAAATAAAATAATGTAATGACATCATGAAAAAGCACTTAAACTAATTAACCGCTGAACTCACTGATTTAAAGGTGGGTCATATTAGGTTACATGCCAGCTAACAACCCAGCAACAGCAACTGAGGGCTACAGATGCTTTAATGCCAAACCTGAGCGCCACCTAGTGTCGTATTTCCGCTACTCCTGTGTGTTCATCCTCATAAAAAACACATCCACAGACTCCACCGGTTTGAGCAGCTCCAGTCCTTGTAGTGGCACATCCAGGAAGTGATGGCATTACATTGTCAACGGAAGTGTCACGTTACACCTTGCACGTTTTGTGCAATGTGACGATTTATGTGCAGGTGACACATTGTGTAGTTTGGATACACAAAACATTTTTTCAGTGGTTGTCTTGAGTAGTACTGTGCGGTACAATGAAGCTGCAAGCTCTCCATCTAGTGGATATGAGGTAGAAAAAAAAAAAAAAGTCTCAGCAATTTTTAAATACTCAGCCAGGCATGTGAGCAATGCAAGGCTTACAAGCAGACATAAGTGTTGTGGTTGTATCACTGAGGAGCAGAGAAAGGTGCTTCTCTTAAGACATGTTGCCCGTTTGACCTTTGCACAGCACGACTATCTGCATATGAGAGCTTCTGTTTGACTTTAAGACATTATTTAGTGGCATTGGACAGAGGATTGTGGATAAAAATGTCCCAAACCAGAGCTAAGCCAGAAAAACTTCTCAGTCTCCACAGTCATTAATTATATTATATGTATAACCATGTTGAACAAGTGTTTAATATTTGATTTCTAGGTTATTAGTCATTCTAATTTAATTAAATGGCTTCAAGAAAGCAATTCAAGTATTTCCAGTGTATGAGAGAGAGTGTGTGTGTGTGTGTCTTGATTACTGCAGAGGTGTGTCCTCAGGCTACTCACCGCTCTCAGTGGACAGCTGGCTGTGGAACTCTGGAAACTGGGTTTCCACTGGAACACTTATGGTGCGTCGCAGAAGATGGACCTTGCATGACGCAGAGCGCCTCTCCTGCAAAAACAAGGAACGCATCCGCTGAGAAAGAAAGAGAAAAAGTGGAGACAGAAACACAGAGCGAGAAATTCAAGACGGATAAAAAGGGCTGAATAAACGGAACAAACGGCACAGATACAGAGTAGACACACGATGTTTGTAGCGTAAAGAAGAGGAATGAAAGCTAACGGGAAGAAAAATGGTGCCTGTAAGAAATGTATGAAAAGCACATACAATAGTCACTGAGGCTCCTTATCTATGTTGTTGTGGTTATTATGGTCACCGTGTTTAATGCTGTGTCAGGCCAACAAGGCACAATAGGCTGTTGAGCTCCTGATAAATGAGGAGTCATTGGATAAAACAGAACAGGCATTAGCAGCGCATCAGTCTATGTCAGCCCATATCTTCCTATAGCTTGCATACCAAATGTTTGGCTCTGAAAGATTAAATAGACAAAGAAAAGAGGATGACCATGGTGAGAAAGTGGTGAGTCAAAAGAGAAAAGGGGGGAAAAGGGCCTGCTGTCCTCCAAGAGGAGTGATAATGGCTTATCAAACATCCTCACACCTCTCAACTCAATGCAGCACTTTGTCTCCTTTTCTCTGTCCCTTTCTTTCTGTGTCCGTCTGTTTATCTCCCCGTCTCTCTCTCTCTCTTTCTCTCTCCAATCCTCTCTGCAGGTCACCTCTTTACTCGCCTCCGGAGACTCGAGTTTAAGAACAGCTCTCACTGACACCGTCTCTGACGTAAAGACAATTTCTTGTGATCTGAGCCGTAATGACTAAGCAATATGAGCTGTAATTTGAGTCTCACTACTCACTGCAACAATTTGTAGTGTCTGGGATTTATGGAACAGTACTGTAAGGGACAGGGTCTTGGGCAGGGAGTGGAGTATAATTTGTGGCTTTGTTATAATAATTAATCATTTAATAACCCATTAATTCACACACTTGCAGTATTCAATTATTCATTTGTCATACTCAGTGAATTAGTGGTAATTTATTAGACGGGTGGGTATAACCTACACTTAGATGTCTAAAATATTAATGGAGAGAAGGAAGAATATTTAAAAAAAAAAAAAAAAAAAAGGTACAGTCACTAATTAAAAGTAATCATTTTAGTAAATGTGTACTTATGTTGCTCATCACTGGTCTTAATCTGAAATAAATCATTCCAGTCTGCCAGTTCTAAGTTAAAGCAGCCTGTATTTTAGCATATTTCACTGCACTTTGTTAACTGATGTTAGGCTTGTGACAGTAAGGCCGACTATGATCCGGTGAATGAAAAGTACACTGAATGAATCTGGAATTACAGAAATGCAGTATGACGAACGGTAATCATCCACTGCTAAAGAACTTATTTGCAGGAGCTCTTGAGTGAGGTAGAAGCTGCTCAGGGAACGACCATTTTACTGCACATTCACTGGGTGGCCATGTGGTGCCACTGTATGTATAAAAAGTGTTTCCGTCTTAGTGCAGGAAACAGTCTCTGGATAATGGGAAAAACATGTTTAAAATACAGCATTCTGATAAGATAAGAAACTCTCTAATTGTCATTGAAAGGGTTAACTGAGGAAAAACACTACAAATGGTAAACAGTGACGTATCTCTTACGTCTCTTTTAATTCAGTTAAGATAACTGCTTTTACCATGCGTGTAAGCACTGATTCTAATTACAACAGAAACGCAAACTGTACAGCCTGCTTGAATGAAGACTTTATTGAAACACTGGTGCAGCCACTTTAAGTATTCTCATATTCAGCAGGAACTTTTGACTGTTGACTCTAGCATAAACAAAACTAGGTCAAAACCTAGTATATATGGCTGGACTGTGTATGAAACACTTGGGGGGGGGGGGCTTTTAATTTGAAACAACAGTTACAGGAAGTGGCGACACGTGGCAACCGAGCCCCCCAGGAAACACACCAGGCTTTGACTGAAGCCAATTCGACATAGTTCGACTCCTGAGTACAAACTTCTGAGGACGGGAGGATGCAGTACTGTCATTCTGCAATTATAACAGCAGCGTACTTGCTGACAGCAGCAGCTGAGCTTCAACACAACTACATGACTGTACTGTGACAAAATCATCTCAAAGCTCAACAAACAGCTCACAAAAAATAACCTCATTGACAGAGATGCAGTAAATTATGTTATTCAGTCTATAATGTAGCTATAATAAAAATCCAAACTGTTCTGTAGCTTAATAAAATAAGATGGAATTTAATATAGACTGATCTGTTCATTTTAATACAGTTATATTTATTGAAATGTGATGATATCTGTACATATAGAGCCCCAGAGGCAGAGCTTCACTTTACATTCAAACTAATGTGGCAGCTACAATTGTTAGATTTCATCTGTTAGACCGACATTTTTCTTCCAAAAGGAATTATATCATATATCAAAATGACATTAGAGCCAGCAGTATATTACCAAAGAGTCGCACAGACCGGTTCATCAGATCATGTTCTCCCCGGGATGACGACCGACGTTGACCAGCTGGTCTGACCCGGCCAGGGGGATCCTCACATCTCCAAAATCGTCGGACCAATTTTGCAAATAGGTGTTATTTGGATAAATTGACCACATATTGGGAATCTAAATGTAATATTCAAACTTAATAAAGTGACATATTAATTACAACAGCTTTTAGCCTGGCTTAAAATCTCCACCATCACTGCTGGTTGGTGTGAAATGCATTCTGGGTTACTTGGTTGTCCAAAGCTCTGGCCGCCTTCAGCCGACCAATGGTGTAACTTCATCACTCAGTCATTCAGTCAGTCAGACACAGTTGCGTTTATAGGGCCGGCCCTGCTGTTGCTGTCCAGCCAAAAGACTAATTTGTGTCTAATCATTAGTACAACTTTTAAAATATAGATGAGAGTGAGAAATAAATTAACCTTGATCACTACTTTTACACACAGTGGTCTTTGTGGGCCCGAGGAACGATCGAAGGATTCCCAACAAGCTGAAGGTGAAAATGAGAAAAGTCTAAACCCCTCCGGAATCACACTCTTCTTTCAGTTTTATTACCTTCGTATTGAACCCCTCAAGAAATGTGACTCACTTGCTGAATGTTGAGATTGTTATCTCCTTGCATGCAGTTTTGCATTCACTCCCTGTACTCCTCCCTTTTGTCTGTCTTTGTGTTTGTAGAAGCATCATTTGTCTTACGAATAGGGAAGTGTCACGTTGGCTGTACAAATGGCCGAGGATCAAACCGCCTCCGGCAAACAGAGCCACAATCATTTATTAATTACACATACTATTGACAAATGACAATAAAAGCATCAGCTCTTTTTAGTGATACTGCTCCAATTCTGTTTTCTCATTGTCTCAGAGTACAAGATAACCATGAGTGTAAGGAGGAAAAATAGAAACCGGCATGGATGAAGAAAAAAATGGATGAAGTGGAGAGTAAAAGAAAACAAACAAAAAAAACCAAACAAACAAAAACTCAAGATATTAAAAGAGAATAATACAAAAAGGGATAACAGAAAAGCTGAAACAAGTTAGTTTCCCTGAGGCAAAAACTCTTTCACTGCCATCAATCAATCAAAACATTTGTACAGGCATTCTGAAAGTCTTCTCTTTCTCTCCTTTTCAAACTTTATAGTTTTGTTGACTCTAGCTTTTGCTCACGGTGGTAATGAATGGAGGATCTCAATGTTTGTATGCTAATTATAAAGCTTGCAGTTGGCTGACTTAGTTTAGCATAAAGACTGGAAACAAACAGCTAGCCCGTCTCTGTCCAAATGTAACAGCATCTGCCAACCAGCACCTCTAGAGTGCACTATTTAACACATTATATCTTGTTTGTTCAACTTATACAAAAACCAAAGTGTATAATAACAAATCGCCATTTAACAGGGGTTATGTGCCGGACTATTTCTCGGTTGGGACTAGTAACTTCCTGGAATCTCCGATGGTTGCTGGGCAACTGGTCCTAACCGAGAAATAGGGATTAAACACACAAGCTTCATATATCAAAGCTAACGGGCGACTTCCAACTACTCTCAGTTTTTAATTTGTGGCTAAATCTGAATTATTTAAGTATATTTCACAATGGCACAATTGTTCTTAGACGTGTTGCATTATGTATTGTATGCTTGGAGATACATTGCATCACAAGGATAAAAGGAACAAATGGGTTTTCCTCAGAGGAAGATAGAGGCTTCTCCTGAATCGTTTTCTATTACTGTACCTCTGACTATAGATGATGCCACAATTGCAAACACGGAGGATATACAGTGGTAACTATAGCGACTGAATGAGTCTGTGCAATATTTTTGTTGTCAACTTCGAATCAAATCAGTAATTTTCTTGAAATAACTGAAAACCTGATAATGCCATGACATGTCCGTCAGAAGTGCGGCTAAAAGTTTGACCTCGACAGTGTGATTGCCTTTTCACAACACTTAATGCTCTTCACTCATTCCTCTACACCTTGTTTAGCTGTCTAAGCCATGTTACCGCACCATCATCTAGCAAGCCATTATAAGACAGCGTTGTTGTTTTGACCTACAGTTTGCTGACATCCCAGAAATGCAGCAGTGTTAGAGATGACCTTTCAGAGTGTGGGTCTCTAGATGGATGCCTTTAGATTTAAAAGCTGTTGTTCTTTGTTGCTGTGAAACAAAAAGCACTGTAGTGGAAAGGCTACCACTGGGTCGATTCAAATAATTCCTCACTGCGATTATTGCTCTATTTCAACAAAGCATAACTTGGTCATTGTGGACAAAGAAAAACCCAAACCACACTTTTCTCACATTGTTCCAGCAGGCAAATCCAGTAATAATGCACTGTATGTGTGCTCTGGGACTTTGAAACAGAACCCCATGTTTGGGTACCAGTCTACCCACATAATGGTTCTCAGATAGTGGCATCAGTTGAAGTTGATGCACCTTGGGACCTTGGGAGACCCTGGGAGAACTTTTTCCATACAAATTCATTCATATTCAAAAATCACATATTGAGCCAGTAGGTCCAGTATACAGTAGGGATATAACGATTCATCTTTTTCTTTCCTGATACCAATTCCAATACCTCAACTCAGGGTATGTGCTGATTTCCAATCCAATATCTCTCCAATAGCTCTCTTTTTTTCCCCCAAAATACAGTATAAAATATTTATACCCGATTGCATGGCACTGATTGTAATCTGATGTAAGGTACCATGAGACCAGGGACTGCTGTTTATAGTGATACTGTCAAACAAACTGCATTTATTGGGGATTGATTACATCTGACAAGCGCTGATACTGATCCAGCATGTGCGAACAGTCCAATATACTGTATACAGGTGTAATACAAAGATATTTTGTGAAAGAGTTTTTTTGTTGCTCATGAGTGATGGATTTGGTCAGGCTCAGCCATAAACAAACACTAATGTGCATGAGTTTTTGGCACCCACAGCAGACGGTGCTTTCGGCAGTGAGCAGCTCTCACTACAATAAATGGGCTCAGGTTAAAGTGGGACAGAGGTATGCCACTGTAGAAACTACAGGAACTGACAAAACTCCATGCAGTAATAAAAACCACAAAAGGTATAAACTGTCTAAACTGTACACTAACAGGAGAGTGAGGGAGATGTCAGTCATGATATTTTTCAGCATAGATGAATAATTGGCCATGTTCAACAATAATTCTTAAACATTTACAAAATGCACATTTTTTCTCAATAAAATGTGTTTTTTTTTAACAAACTGCGTAAGCTTGTAACCCCAAATAAAGTTGGTATTTGAACAAAAGATTAAATGAGCACAAGTAAACAGAACCTTCATCCAAAATTGACTTCCACTAACATCTGTCCTCCAGGCGAAATGGGTGAAAACACCAGTGTGCGACGTGGGGCTTTAAATATACGCTCACACGAAGCTGTAAAACAAGAACAGGATACTGCACATTGAGCAATGTAATTTAGATTAACCTGCTGACTCCGGACTTGTTCTTAACAGGACTTCTAATCTCACAGAAACTTGTATAATCCGGCGTGACATTAATCAAAACAATGGAGGCAAAGAGAGCCAGACTCAGCTTGCTCTGCATAATCTGGCTACTGGTCTCCGCTGTGGGATGAATTATTAACAAAGTGAGGCAATGGGAGGCCACAACACAGCAACAGTGGAAAGGAGAAAAGAGGGCGATATGAGGTGTAAGTGTTAATGAATGGTGTTGATGTTCAAGTATCAGACTTGTCCACATGGTGCACCTGCCTAGGCTGTGTAAATAAGCCATATTTCAAATGTGATTAAAACCATAGCCTTTCCACTTAGTCTAAATTAAATGTTTCACTGACAAAGTGACACATTGCAGTCATCAACAACAGACTTCTTCTCTTCTTTCAGCTGTTTCCAATAGGGGTCGCCACATCAATCCCTGTTTCCGTCTCTTCCTGTCCTCTGCGTCTTCCTCTGTCGCACCAACCATGTCCATGTCGCATGTCTTCCCTCACCGTATCCATAAACCTCCTTGTTCTTTTCCTCTTGCCTGGCAGCTACATCTTCATCATCCTTCTCCCAATATAACCAATATCTCCCCTCTGCACACGTCTCTTTTCTCCAAACCGTCCAACCTGACCTTTCCCTCTAATATACTCATCCCTAATCCTGTCCGTCCTCGTCGCTCCCAATAAAAATTCTCGAAATGAACTGCACGACTTTAAGAATGTGTTATAAAATGTAGCGGAGAAACGGACAGACAAGAAAGACAGTGGTGACACAGAGGGACATGACAGACTACTAGAGATTGTACAGTCTGCTCCTCACCACCTCCTCTTCATTCAGAAGCAGCATCTGACAGTCAGCGACCACACAGTACTTTGGATTCCTCATGGTTCGCTCTTCATAGGAGTGTCCGCGTGACACCCAGTGTCGCGACGGACACCGCGCATCTAGAGAGGACAAGGAGAAGAAACACAGTGACAAAAAAATATCAGTTTTGAAGGCAGAGGAAGAAAAGGGAAGAAAAAGGTTTCTGGAAAAAAATTAAATATTAGTTCGTACACTTGATAATGGAGTGGAATGGAGAGTCACAGTTTCAATAGTGGTGTCCTAAAAAACCCTTGAAATGAGGGATTAGTAGGCAGAAAATCAGCGGACAATTAGGATTCCTGTTTAATGCGCCTTTCATCCGTGTAAAAAGAGATTTGCTTTTCAACTTGTGCAAATAAATGTTTTTCTCTGTGAATGAAAAAAACTCTTTTCTTAATTAGAAATAGCACTCGAGAGACAATGAATACCACATGCTCTCCACTTCTCTCCTTCTCTCTCTCTCTCTCCACCTTTTCACTTCAATCGTTCTGTGGATGTCAGGTGAAGAAAGGATAAATATGAAACAACTGAGACAGGCATAAATTGGATTCTCCTGCATCTCCGAATAATGAGGTGACATAAATCTCAGGAAAGCAATACATATGCTTTTTTCACATGCGATCCATCAACTCTCACACCTGGGGTTACTGTTACGGAGACGCTGTGACTACATCAATCAACGTAGGACTTAATCTAAGAATTTCATTACAAATCTGTTTTGTGAAACAAACCCTTATCAGAGTCTGAGCTTGACACTCTGACACTGCATACAGTAAGAAAATATGTATCTGATGGCTAAACTCAAACAGCCAGCAGACACAGAGTGCAAAACTTTTTTGTCCACCTGCAGAATGGCGAGTGATGTTCAAATTTTACCAGCCACTCAACAGATTACCATTGTTTCTTTTTTTGGCTGGTGAGTGAAGCAAATCTACCAGACACTTGCATATTTTTACCAGCATTTGGCTGGTGACTGGTGCTAATTTGTTGCCCTGAAGAGAAACAAAGAAAACGGCTTCTGGTAGGAATCAAAAGGTGTGGGTAGACATCCAAAAAAACTTTAAAACAGGTGCTGTACCAAAGAAACAATGTACAAAAGAAAGAAAGAAAGAAAAAAGAAGAACACACTGTGTGCAGACTTTCCTCTTTCTTCTGGTAGGAATCAAACATCCACTACAACGTTCCTATGAAGATCTAGATCACCTGTTGGTGCATCTCTTGCGAGTTGTGTGTGGTTCAGAAAGAGGCTTCTGAGTGGAGTATGTGGGTCAGAGTGTGCTGTTGTGCTGCTCTGGCTGCCATGAGGGTAACTCCATGCAGAGGAGAAGAGATGCACTGCACGATGCTGCAGTGTGTTTCATCATGTGATATACAACATACTAAATGTGTATATAGCCATACTTGAACAGCCACTGAGAAGGCACTTACATAAGGTTGTTTTCAAAGTGTTTGTTCGTCCGGTAGCGACTTTGAAACTGGATGTTTTCATCTCCTTTCATGGAAATGTAATAGTAGGAAATAGAATATGGAACGTATCAAATATCAGCGTGGTTCCCGAGACTCTTCAGTCATGCAGAGTTACAGAGTGAATTTTCAGTTCACTGAGACATTTATTATTTAGACATTGAGACTGAGAGTTTTTTTGTCTTCCATTTTTTAAGTTATCTCACTGACAATACTGTGGAACTGCACTGGACATGAGTGTGTCTAATGCACATAAAGCACACATGAAGTTTAGCCTTGCCGTAAGCCTGTCAGTTTTGTCTCTTTGATCATTTTCTCTTAGCGACTGCTTCGTATCTCAGGTAGCCTCCTCACCGTGCCATTAAAGACTAAGTCACATTCGCATTAATGCACATACACACATGCGGGGGGGCAGAGGGACAGAGTACACCCTACTGCATACGGCATCTGTCTGATCAGCTTACAGTCACGCTGTGGACAGGGGCAGGTCAAGTACACAGAGTTTTCCATTTAGCACAGACTCTTTAGAGGCAGGTTTTTTAATCCTGGTGTTGATTAAATTATGCAATTCAGAATCAGTTCTACAAGCTTTAGACTTATGGGAGAGAGACAGTCAAGAGAGACAAGAGACAGAAATGAAAGAAGTCTTTGCTTGGTAGCTTCATTTCCTTCGACGAGGCAAAAGGGGCGACACTCATAGCTCATTTCTCTGAGTCTTTTACCCTCGTATATAACAGCAAATATATTCAGCATATACTACAAAAGTAAGTAAGGACAAAAATAAAAGAAATCCCTGGTAAGAACAACTCAGGTTTACCAATGCACTAAATTTCTCTGTTTAAATGACCTTCTCAGCAGATCTTTGACAGAACTCATTGACTCCGGTTGACAGACAGACCCAAGGATGACTTGCTGATGTGATATAAATTATATGGATTTTTTTTCATGGCCTTGCTGCTGGTTTATTGATCAGGCTTATGACAGGTACACATTCTGTTGCCGATCGATATTTTGCAGGCACTGCTCTCTGAGGTCGTAGGCTAGGTGAATATATACAAATTGTGTTTTTTTCCCCCCAGAGCAACATATTGTACTGTAGTCATTTTCCCTAACTGTGAGACTTAATGAGGCAAGACTAACTCCATGATCAGAGCTACAGTAATTTGATTAAAAAATGAGTAGTATGTTCAACCCTCTGTTTGGCTACATAACATAATGAGGATGATGCTTATTTTGTTAAAACAATATTTGAGGCCTGTGGTAATTATGAAAACAGATTAATTAGTCAGTTCGTAGGCGTTCATTCATACTGTTGTCCATTTATGAAATATATTCACTGCACAATAAATGGCATTAGAACAAGCCAGTTACTTCCTAAGAAGTCTGACTTTATGATTTGCTTTATTCTTAGATCCCTCCACACATGTTTTAAGACATATAAAAATGCAATGCATTGAACAATAATTTGTGTCTGGTCTGGTTTTTCCACAAAAAAGACCAATTATTTCCTCATTAAAGTTCTTAAAAATGGCATGAGCTCATTTTTCCTCCATAAAATTCAGATTTAAGGTGAGTATTGAGAAACTTTCCTCCTTCGGCAGATGAATGTGAAAACACACACGGTGTATATATTGTTCTGAATAGTCAAACATCCAACTGAAGGAACAAGAAGAAAAACACATTTTTGAGTCAACTTTCAAACTAATTAAATGTTTTCTGGGGCTTTATGCAGCATCAGTGACATCTGTGACGGATGACTAATGAAAACTCAAATATCACAGATGCTCTAGAAAGCATTTCATTGGTTTTAGGTTGACCCATTGTTGCTAACTTTGGAGCTAACCCCCTTCACTTTTCCAGCACTTGGGGAAACAACAGACTTGACTTTTTAGCGTTTATTAACTGTTACACTGGAGTCTGTACTGTACATTTACTGCCAGACTGACAATTTACTTCTAACCTTTTCCTCTGTTCCGCTCACATCCACCGTCACTTTCCTGCCGCTCACTCTTTCCCACCCGCTACGCAAACATACTATGCAATGCCGTATTCCTTGACGGAGTTACGTTACCAATAGTTTCCCACGCAACGACACAGAGGTTGACTCACGTACCGGAACAACGGCCATGGATCCATGACAACGCCGCACAGAGACTCCCAAACGCTATTGATTTCCGAATGAATGGATATTTGGTGTTATTTTTGACATTAAAAACTATTTTTTGGCCTGGCGGGAGTTCTTGTTGTTATAATTTTAGGAGATACACTGATTTAGTAAACGTTCAGTACGTTCAGTAAACGCTTGGTACACGTTAAGCAGCAACTCCATTAGGTTGGGCGAGTTCAAAGGTCTGAAAACAACAGGGGTGTTTTGAATACACCCGTTTTCACAAGTAATTTGTTGTCTGTCCCTCCCGCTGCAGGAAATAATGGATTAATCCTGGAAGGCTGTTGATTATGAAAGTAACACGGCAATTATTCGACCAATGAGAATTTGGTCGGACGAGAGCATATCGACCAACTAATCGACCAGTCGACCAGGAGACTACAGCCCTATTAGATACAACAACTACAATTGGAAATAAATAATCAGAAGTAATCAATTTAGGGCTGCAATTAACATTTATTTTCAGTTTCAATTAATCTGCAGATTATTTGCTTGATTAATTGATAAATTTTCTGTGAATAGTTTAAAAAATACAATTTACCTTTGCCTAGAGCTAGGGCTGGCCGATATGGACAAAATCAAATATCACAATATTTTTGACCAATACCTCTATATTGACATTGCGACAATATTGTAAGGATGATCTTGGTGCTTTCATAAAATATTTACACAATGAGATTTTTGATAAATAATCATCTGTAATGTGGATATCATGACTAAGTGGGTAATAATAATACAAATAGTCAGAACAGTCTGGTAAGTTCAGAAATCACATCACTGGTGTGGCTAACGTTAATAAACACCAATACATTGCCAAATGCAGTCTATGTAAATAACGGTTACTGCACTCACATCACAGAAAACAAAAGCAAAATTGGCTTGCCCAGACAACTAGCTTAATTTAGCAAATTAGCTGACTCCTTTCCCTAAGCCCTGCTGAGCATAAAATATAGAACCCCACATTAATATGACACGTATTTTAAGTTCATATACACTTTCTTACCTGCAAACAGAGCAATAGGATAAACGAACAATGTCATAGCAGCTCTTCATTCTCCTAACGGTGCTAAATTCAGACATGTTTTAAGACTGTATAAAAATATGGACGTTGTTACCGTGACGTCACCCGTTGGTTCCTGAAGAGCGGTTTTGAAGCTCAAAGTGAGCCGCTCCGGCCGTCGCCATCTTGGCAGTACGTGACGCTGCCTAACTCCCAGCCAATCAAAAATGGGTAAAGAGGCGGGCCGAATGGCTGAAACAAGCCACCTAACGGCTGGCGGACCTGTCACTCAAAGCAGCCCTGTCCTTCATTATGCATAACTTTACGGCTACATAAAATTTAAACGGGTGAGTTTTAAAAAAATTCACCCCCGTACAGTTGTCATGAAAGGGGAAATTAGCTATAGAGACCAAAACCATTTTTGTACCAGGCTGTAAACACGTTTATTTCTGCTGTAAAGTTGGGTATTTTAACATGGGGGTCTATGGGAATTGACTCGCTTTTGGAGCCAGCCTCAAGTGGCCATTCAAGGAACTGCAGTTTTTGGCACTTCCGCATTGGCTTCATTTTTCAGCCCCGGAGGTTGCCGCTTGGTTTTAAGGTGTTCATTCACAGTGCCAGTTAGACATTTGCCAGTCGCTGCTGCCATCTACTGGCGATAAATGCGATCACACTAGAGCTGCATTAGATGAATGCTAATGAGCTTGTCTGTGACAATCAGGCTTATATTATAGTCAGAATATTTATTATAGTCAAAATAATTACTAATAATAACTACAGTCTAAATATAACAAGGAGCTACAATAATATTACAATTGATATTAAACAGATCTACCCACACAAGTGTTTTCACTTATTATACCTGATTAGATCTCTTCTCAAGCCTGTATGGCGATGTAGAGTTTGTGATTGACACTTAAATCACTCTGTTAGGTTTTTTTGCAAGCTCATTACCATTCTTAACATGAAATGAGTTTCATGTAATCAACCTTTTCACATATATTTGAATTAGCATAGCACAAGTCAAATGTACAAAGGGATATATGTTATTAAGTACACCTACAGCTGTACTTTTCATACTGTGACAAGTCAGAATGTCTGCTGTGATTGTGAATAAGATCTATCTCCAGTTATCTTGAACCTGAAAAGGGGTCTAATCAAACGTCTAACTAACTGGAAACAGCTGTGTGGGTTTGCAGGGCTTTTAAATATTGACACAATTGTCTTTGTTATAATGTCCAGAAAATAAAGCTGGATAAAGCACTGTTGGACATGACATGAAGGATGTCAAGCCATTTTCTGTAGTGGAAGATGAAGGCTTAAGGAACTTTGATGCAGGCAAAATAAAAAATAAAGTGGCCTGTGTGAGCCAGCTACATCTAAGGCATAGCATATGTTTTTACTTGTCACAAGGGCAAACCACAGAGCACATCTGTACACAGGCTCTTTTGTCAAATATTTGCCCTTATGAAGGTCTAGTGATTGAAAGCTTTACTTTATTATTAAATACTTGCATTGGACCATAGTATGCTTTCTCCATATTTGAATTTGATTGTCTTAACAATCACCAGGGTAAACTTTAAATGTGGAGAGCATCAGTACAGTACAGTACAGTAGGCATTCAAAATTGTGGGAAACAGTCACTGAGAAACTGTCTGCTAAGCAGGCACATGTGGGCTTGCCACAGTTAAAACTAATACAGGAAGTAGATACAGTACAAGATGGTAAAACCCTTTCATGTTGCTCAGACCGTTACTAAAAGGCTCAAAAGGGTGTTGTGGATCAGCAGAAATGGCTGCACCAGAGCCAGCGTCAATACCAAGCTCAGCTCAGCCATCATAGTACAACCTCTTGACCATGCTGAACAGCCGCTGTGGAGATATACAAGCACAATCATTTTTAGCACTCGTCTGGCTCAAAGACAACAGATTTAATTAAATGACAATGTTCCCTCAGGGATGAATTATGTCCACCCAGGTATTTAAAAGGTATTTAAAAGAACCACACTTGGGGAAGGTCAGAAAACACATTGGATTACTGGGTCATTTTCAAGGCTATCTACATGTACTTGTTTAAATTTGCAGCTCGTACAACACACGTATCCCTCATGTTAACTATGACAGATAAATAGATAAATCCAGAGTACTGTTTATGGTTCATTTTAAATTCATAAAATATTAGGCTACTACATCTTTATATAGGCTACGTGTTTGGTTTCGGTGAGTGTTTTTCTCAAATAAGAGGGCATGATTCAGTTACACGAGTCTGCTCTCTTTGTATTATGTTACCTTTGATTGTAGGGCAGTTATGTAATCTAGCACATTTTACTAAAGCTCAAAGGAATAGCATGGGGAAAGAGACAATAGATCATGTTTTTCATTGGGCTTGCACAGTGTGTCCATGATGCCACGGTGTCATGGATGAGTGTGTTTCATTCTGTGTGTAAAAGATAAGGAGTGCTCCAATCAGATAGCAGCTAGATGCTCTAATCTAGCTCAGCTGACAAGCATGGCCTCGTATTTGCATATATTTATAGCCATGCTGTGCTGCTACCTCCTGTGTTTTACATATTAGTGGCTGACTGAGAATATCAATAACTGTACAATGTTTGCATTTTATTCCTTGAATCGATAACTGTGCTCTGCAGAATGACGATAAACCCCGCCTTTCACCGGACGCTACAGAGTCCTTCCGTCAGACATTGAACAAATATAAAAGGCCTTAATGGTATTGGATCAATACTTTTAAGTTTGGAGGAGATGCCTCACAAACATTTTGTTTCCTCTGTTTCCTGTTCCTGTAACAGAAGAGTGAGTGACAGAAATAAATGGGAGAGGATGTGATCCAACATAAGTTCCAGAGTGAAGCATAAACACAGAAGATGTGAGAGTATGTGGAGGCTGACTTGTCGATTTACCAAGGCGGCTACGGTTGGAGCTTAATCCGAGAAAAACTGAAGTTTAGTGAGATCTTAAATTTAACTTCTTTTTTGTGGATATTTTAAGGTTTTGTTCATGAGTATTATAAATGCTATGAGAACACAGAGGTTGATATTGACTTACCATCACATAACAGTTTCTGCACCTACAGTACAGCTCACCTAAATCAGACTTTTGCAGAGGAGTTTTGGGATACTGGGTGGAGATGCAATTCTTCACTTTTCCTTTTAGAATCAATTTACATATTTTAATTTCAAAGTCTTGCTTTTATGGAGAAAATATTTAAATAATTTGTGCATACTATATGACCATCATGTATAAAATGTATACGGCAGGAGGCTCCAAAATTTAAGATTTAATCTTTTCTGGTGATACTGTCACCTCATATTATTACTTTCACCTTGCACAAGCTAAAAGAGACCTTTCTCATGGTAGACTTGCCAAAAACATGTGTAACTAATCACATTCATTTTGGCTGCATTACATTTACACTGTAGGTGTGTTAGTTCTAGGACCCTCCTTTTGCGCATTTGTTGGCTGATTGGCATTGCTTCTGACACCAAAAATGGGAGTTCAGCCATGATTTATTTTATTAGTCACACCTGTGCTTTTCCTACTACACATAAAAAGTGTACGGCAAATAGCTTGGGGGGACAGTGTGGACTGAACTGATATTAGTCTTAAACCTGCTCAGATTTTCTACATATTACTTGCTGCTATATTTATACTGTTCTCCTGAAATCTAAATCCCGAATCCTTATTCTCACTTGTCAATGTCACACTTGACAAGTGGTATGCCAATTGATACGGCAATATAAATACTGCATACACTTTCTTTTTGGGCTTCAGAAATCCTGTTTGTTTTCCTCTGGTTTATATAATATGAACAGTAGTGCAACAAAATATTTAAACTTTGAGAAATGGACATTGAAGAGGAAATGGGGTCAGAATCAGATGGTATGCGCTCATCATAACCCACTGAAGAATCACTTAGGAAGAGATGCATCCATTTAAATAGCAAGCTATAAATCCTGCCTGCCTACATGCCGCTGGCTACACCAGCATGCTCTGATGCAGCTTTGAGAGAATGAGAGCTCTTGGATTCTCTGTGCTGCTGATGGGAGGCTTCATCTTGTTTTCTGCTCATACAAAGAAACGCTGCAAAGGTATGCCCACATGCAGAGGCTGTGATTAAACTTCCTCTCAGAGCTCTCCGGAAATGCCATGCAAGCAAATAAATGCCATGAGCTTGGCACCTGTAATTGTCCACTGGCACAAATCACAACTTTGGGTGCAGGTGAAACAGAGACAGAGAGGATTCAAGTACACACACAAACAAGAGTTAGGCCATCTCATCTTGATATGGGCTGAGATAAGATTCCACTCACAGCAGTTATAGCTCTAGAGGATGCCACACTGCCACTGACAACCACTCACTCATATGAACTCAAGGGTCTCACTGAACCATAGTTGTCAAGTAACAGACTAAAAGAGACGGCAGTATTAAATGAGCTCTAAGAGCATGAAGATACCACTGAGATGAGGCTAGAAGAGCCTTGTCTACCAGTCAATGGCACAATGGAGCAAGCTGGAAAAAGCAGAAAATGTCTCTGCAGTTCTCTCTGCTTTTGATACTCAGGGCATAAATATGAAGCTTGAGCAGTTTTGTTACTCCTGGTCATCAATTAAAATTTAATCTACAGTTGCAGCCCTCGGTCAAGTGAGGAATCGATCAAAGAGCGGTGTTCCAAAT
Source organism: Thunnus thynnus (assembly GCF_963924715.1). NCBI lineage: Eukaryota > Metazoa > Chordata > Actinopteri > Scombriformes > Scombridae > Thunnus > Thunnus thynnus. The sequence continues at coordinate 9,097,605 of NC_089535.1, forward strand.
ATGAATGTGTTCAAGCTCTAATGAATCACTGTCGCTGTACTTGGCAAACACGTTAAGGACACAGGAATTTGTCTTGCAAAACACTGGTGCAGATTTAACCCAAACAACTGAGAACTTGAGAGGTTCCAAATTAAACTTGGTTCAATGACAACAGAATGTCATACAGTGCAATGTGCAAGACAGCTCTACCTTTGTACCACCCAATGAGACCAACCTTCATCTCCTGCAAGATTTGTTTGTGCTTAGCTGTTCTTTGTTCAGTGAAATGTAGTGACCCTCCAGTATACTGAGCATTTCTTAGGTTGAAAAGAATCATTACAAGGTCTGATGCACACAGATCAAGTCTGCACAAACATCACTTGAGTTACAAATATACAACAGTTAAGCAAATAACTCTTAATTTCTTGTTTTTCTATCTAACAGGACATTGCTTTATATGTGTTACTGCTTTTACAAGGACTCAAGGAGGATATTTTCGGTAAATGCCTGGCATTGGAGGGAAAAAAAAAAAATTTCCTGACCAAGACCATAATCTAGGATGTTCATGGTTAAACTTTTGAGTTAGTAAGTCTTTGCATAAAGTTCTATATAATGAAAAATGTTGTGGATAATCAGTCTTTTACCTGGAGACAGGGAATCTGGGGAAAAAGGGGAAAACCTTTCAAAACCTTTGAAATCACATCACCAAGTGTGATTTGCTGTAGTACCATGATATGGCAGAGAGACTGAGAGTGACAGCTGGTTGCGCCTTGGGACAAACGCAGCCACTCTTTCCATTTTCCAAATTTCTCTTAGTTCACGGACTACTATGGAGACAATGTCTGAGAGAACAATGCAAGCCAAAATATCAACAATTTGTTTTTTTAAGTTCTCTGAAGAACAGCTGGACTGTGAAAACAAAATGTGAAAAAAGGACTCTCTGCAAGTAACATTGTGTCCCTGTGTTTCTGTCACAACAAGGCCTGCTAAAATGCACTTGGTGAAAAAAAGTCCTAAAAACAGCAAACTAATTCAATTGAATTTTAACGATAAGCAGAGAGCAAAAGTACCTGAGTACTATAATATAAGGCAGTTTCATTATAATAAAAACACACACAAGGATTGAAGCAAGTCAGTAAGAAAGCATTTTAATTTACATTTTGCCTTGTGGCTGTGAACTCCACTCACCTTTACTTTCAAGCGTAGACTTTTTTTTAAAAATATTTTTGAGATATTTTTCTTTGCTGGCATGTTGAGGGGGAGTTGCGTAGGCACTTTTGGATGTGGGGGATGTTTTTGTTACACACAGTGACCTAGACTTTGAACTCTCTCTGTAGCTGCCAGTTTAATATCCATTGTCTGACATTTTGAAATACGGACAAGTATTGAAACTAAAGTTACTTTTTTCCCCCCCTGAAATTACTATCCTGCTTTAAATTAGTGCCAGGTGTAAGTTTTACATTTTTGTTGTTTACTGAGAATTATTGTCTCAGAGTTTAGGATGAATTGAATCTTTGCCGACAGAATCTCTAAATTGAATCAAATTGCTGCTAGAGAACAGGGAGGGGATGTGATACTTAACCATTTTTTCTTCTCTGAACACAAAAGACCCAGAGTTTAGATGATGATCCCCTGAAAACGGGAGGAAATGGAATTTAAAACCTTTCGCAAAGGATGGCTTTTGGATTCATTATTGGAAAATTAAGTAGGATTAGAGGAGTTACTCTTTCTGCAAAATTCTTGTGCAAATAGCATAGCTGTACAATACTGTCAGTCAAAATACATTCTTGCATAGGATGGAGGTAAGCTGAGGATATGGTGAAGCTACACTTGAATGGCTTCACTCATAATTTTAACCATAACCACAATTCATCCTTGATTAATAATTTCATGTATTTCACAGTTCTGAGGATAGAGGATGTGATATGACTGTAAAGCCCTGTCAATGCATTTTTGATTTTGGGAAACATAAATACAATTGACTTTATGATTACATTGCATTATTTACTCAAAAAAAGTATTGTACATCTAGAGAAGAACAGAAAAGTAGAAATCGACCCCACAGCAGTATATTTAATTTTGTGTGCTGGTGAAATGCAGACATGATGTGAGAATCAATCGATCAACACTAGACTCACTTTAATTCTATTTTTGGACTTTTATAAATTATTATTATAATATATTTTTTGTTGCAGGTACAGACGGAGCAAATACTTCTTGTGTGTGCTTCATCAGACATGCTCATGTTTTTCAGTGAATTGTTAGTTTCATTTTGTCAAAGATGAGGTTTGGCAAGTATAGTCAGTGCATGTTTGTGTGTGTGAATGTGTGTCTTTTTGTCCGCTGTTCATAAATGGAAAATGCTGCATATTTCAGGAAATGTCAGTTGCCAGTTCTTTTCAGTGCAGTTTGGCTTTTTGATTAAGAGTTTTGCATATTCAAACGGTTATAGAAATGGTGCCAAGGCAATCAGAAATAATGTATTGTCATCAGAAAGGAAACCAGAGTAGCATGCACCAGAAATGCATAACTACAATTGGCTGTGAGTGCACATTATTTACCTCTGTGTTACATTAAAAGAGTCAATTTCATTGGTGGTTTATACTTCTTCTCACCTTTTAACTCTCTGTAAACCTTCACATATCTATATCACTCTCACACACATTATGTAATCCTGCTTGCCACCTGCTATTGTCACTGCTGTAGGCCAGCACAACACACTTCAGGGTAAATTATGCCTTTCTTGCTCATGCTGAGATCGCACTACTAATAACACCCATCTGTCTAAGCAGCCCAAGTAAAAGCAAATTGTGCATCTGTACCACAGTCACCTTAGAGCTTCACTGCTGTGTTGTTCTGCTGTTGTTTTGCTCGCAGATTCAGTTCAGCAGAGGAGATGTGAATCAACTGAAACTGAAGGATATACAGATAATGATTGCACCTGGGAGCTTGGATAAAACTGGTGATGGGTGACAGGCGAGGTGTCAGAGCAGGAGTGATGTTTGCTGTGTCAGTAAATCATTAACAACATTCTGGCAGCCACAACAACATTATGTTTTACTTCCTCCAAATGCCACTGTGCAAGTTGAAGTCAGATTTTAAAACTTAGTATTTTTGTAAGTCAATTAAACAAACTCCAACTGTGGAACTCAAGTACAAGGTCTCTCGAGAACATAGTGAAGATAATTACTGACTGTTTAATTGTACTGAATCTTATCTGAAGCGAGCATGTGACATGCCAAGAAACAGAAAAAGAAAGTATAGAGATCAGGGTCTTTGTATTAAAGCAAATGTTTTTCTTCCATTGGTACCATCTGTTCATTTGCAGAATATTCTTTGATTCTTGATAAGGGATGCAAGGTACACAACGCATCTTTCACTAAGTCTGTTTACAGCTCATACACAGAACAAAGGAAAAACTGAAAACACAAAAAACAAATTGATTGGTAACCTCTTCAATAGTCAGTTTTCCTGTCATCATGAAAAAGTGAACATTTACATCAAAATGCAGATCTAATTCATTTTGGTGACCTTTGCTGTGGTTACCAGGCTTTCTTCTTCTCCTGAATAGCAAAAGATTCCAATAAAATGTGTCTCACAACAAATAAAATGCAATATAGTCAACTTGGGTACGTTCTTTAAGACCAACCAATAACCAAAGGAGAAATATTGAGTGCTCTCATGGGCCCTCAATCAGGAAATTCCCCAGGACTGGATGGCTACACTGTCCAATTTTATAAAAAAAATTCCAACCACACTTGATTGGCCCATTAATGGAGATGTATCAATATATCATTGTCAAGGGTGTGTTGCCTCCAATCTTGCAGGAGGCTCTGATCTCACTAATTTGCAAGCCAGAGAAGGACCCCACCCTACATAGTTTGTATTGTCCAATCTCGTTACTCAGCAGTGACTTAAAGTTGATTGCAAATGTTATTGCCCTTAGATTACAGAAATATCCCCCTTCACTAATAAATGAAGACCAGACCAGGTTCATTAGAAATAGAATGTCAACTAATAATTTAAGATGTCTTTTTCACATTATATCTGAAGGAGGAGCCTAAAATAGTGGTATCCCTTGATGCTGAAAAAACATTTGGTCGAGTAGAGTGGGTGCATCTTTTCAAGAGTTTAGAGCATTTTAGTTTTGGGAAATATTTCATCAACTGTACAAGACTCCTCTATGACAATCCAAAAGCCAGAGTGAGTACCAGTGGTGTGGTATCAGATCCCTTTCCTGTTGGTCGATCCACAAGACAGGGTTGCCCCTTGAGTCCCTTATTGTTCACATTGACATTGGAACCCCCTTGCTCAGAAGATAAGAGAGCATTCTTGCATTGTGGAGCTTTTAGTGGGAGTAAAAGAGCACAAAATTTTGATGTATGCTGATGATATTTTAGTATATCTGTCGAAACCCGCTCTATCATCGAAGGCCCTGTTGAGTGTGATAGACACCTTCAGTCAGTTTTCCGGTAATAAAATCAATCAGCTGAAGAGTGAGGTCCTTTTAATATCTAACTCAAACCCCCCTCCCTCTGGATCATACCTACCTTTTAAGATCAAATCAACCATTAAATATTTGGGAGTTGATACTGATGGGAAATTGGGCAATCTTGTAAAACTGAATTACACACCATTGATGGACAAAATTAGTAAAGACCTGACTAAGTGGACTAGATGAGTGTTACTCATGTACTTATTTCAGTCCATACAAGTTGGACTCCCCAAATCCTTTTTTAGAAAATACAACTCCGTGGTTGTTAAATTTCTATGGAATGGTAAGGTCCTGGGAACAAAAAGAAGCACCTTGGCATTGCCTTTTGAAAGGGGTGGGCTAGGTCTACCAGACCCGTAACTCTGTTTCTGGACTGCCCAAATTAGGCCCCTGTGTTACTGGTTTAATAAGGAACACTGTCCAACATGGACCCAAATTGAAGCGCACATTCTCGTGGTACAAGACTTGTCCTACATCCCTTACTGTTTCACATCAAAAAATATTAAGACATTCACAGCTAATTCTATTCTTAGCTATTCAGTTGAGGTTTGGGAGGATGTTCATGAATATATGAGACAACCAATTTCCCTCTCCCCCAAGACACCCATCATACTCAGTAGCACTCTGCCACTGGCCTTAAGAGACCATTCTTTTGGGGTAAGGTCGCAGAAGGACATAAAAAATATAGAGGATCTATACCAAGGGGACACATTGATATCTTTGGGGGACTTGAGAGATGGTTATCAAATTCCAGCCACAAACTTCTTCAGATATTTACAGGTGCGACATTTCATACTGGGACGGTGCCACAATAGGCCCAAGTACTCCCCATTGGAATCTTAATTGCTCAAAGACAGGCTGAACAGACATACAGTATATCACAAATAGACAATTTACTATCTGAATATTCTAAGGCTAATACAATAGCACTAAAAAAGAAATGGGAAAGGGAATTTGAGATCCAGATCATAGATGATCACTGGAGCAATTAATGAGAAATTGCAGAGAATATGCATTAATATCAGGTATAAGCTCTGCAATTACAAATTTATACATAGAACATATCTTATGTCTGAGAGACTGAACCGTTTTAAAACCACTTCATGCTCTCTGTCCCCACTGCAAACTAGTGACTACGTTCATACATATGGTGTGGTCTTGTTCTTAGCTTAGACAGTGACTGGACATTGAGAATATTCTTGAAGACTTTACCAATCTGAATCTTCCCTCCTTAAGGATAAAAGGTTTTGTTAGCGTAGCTATTACGGCTGCCAAAAGATGCATCACATCTAACACCCCCTTTCCACCAACTCAAACTTAGTTGTGGTTCTGGGCTGGTGCTGCTTTGCAATTGGTTCAACTAGCAAACCTTCTTAAAACCAACTTGCTTTTCCACATGCTAGAGAGCTAAGTTGTTACATAACTGTACACACCTCCGGCTTCCTAGCAATGCTAACGTCAACTTCAAGCACTTCACACTGTTACATAGTAAGTGGTGGTAATGCACCTTAATGCTGGTGGTCACCCACCATAAAATGGAAAAAAAGAAGAACTTAAAGCACAACAACAATAGCAGACAACATCACAGCTTTACAGTTTGGCTGTGTTCGAAATTGCATACTAACATACTGCCTATTACATGGTCAGTCAGTATATACTGCATACTGCCTACTAAATGAATGATTAAGTATGCCAGCAGACTGTTCACACTGAAGTATACTCGAGCAAGACTATGAAGTATACTCAAGCAAGACTGACTCACTTGACTGACTCTCATGACTGACAGCTGGCTTCGCCTGGCCAGCAGCTCCTCACATCTCTGAAAACATTGCTGTAAATTTCCAAACAGGCAATAATTTGGATAAACCGACCACACACTGGGAACGTCAATAGTTACTTTCTTGCCTGAAAAAATATTAAAACTCAATCAAGTGACACATTATCTGCAGTCTGAAGAGATACAGTGTATTTTGGTTTTGGTAGGTCACGATAATCCCATCCCCCTGCCCTTGACATAAGCGGTTCTTTGTCCTAGACCAGCTCTGGAACCAGTTTTCCTGGCTGAGAGCCAGTTCTTTGGCTGTCGAAACGTAAGGAACTGGTTCAAAACTAGGCACCGGCTCCAAATTGGCCCTCGAACTGCCTTTGTGGAAAAGGAATATGAGTGGATTCATGAGGATCCCCCTAATATTACTCAGTGGATTAAAGAGGTAAATTCATGTGCTCCTTAGAAGAAAATAACCTATGCCATGACAGGTAGCCCACAGCTGTTCTATAGGCCCTGGGATGCATGGATGAATTATATGCACTGGCGTCATTAACATCAGGCTTCTGGAGTTTTAGCCGGGAATGTTTTTTGACTAGCCCCAAATCTTTCTGACAGGAAAATATCTATAATCATCAGGTAATATAATTAATTTAATTCCTGACCACCCAATGGGGTAACGTCCTCTTGTATACAGGCTCAGTCCATCTGCAGCCCTCTTTTTCTCAGGTGTTGCATGCATGCTCATGTCCTCACCTGCGCTATGGTATGGACACGCGGCGTGCAATGCTGCTTCTGCTTCATGCGGTCTGTCAGGCTCACACAGCAGTAACACACTACATCAAAAAGGTAAGGTATAAACAAAAGTCCCACTAGTGACCGTGCTGCCCCTAGACTTGTCAACCACTGGTTTATTGACTAATGTAGCTAGGCAGACCCTAACTATATATCTGTGATATCTGCTGCTGGTGCATTCTGACATTTTTGCTGGAGAACATGGCTAAGCTAACGTAATTGGTACATGTCAATAAGCTAATTAGCGTAGGTTTTGTCATGTAGGCATAGATGACATGAGATAAATGATATAGGATACTTGGGGAGTTGGTAACACAATTTAGAGAAAAGCAAGATGGTCAAAACTCCTTATATTCCCTAAATGGTTGTACAAATAAGTGTTTCAATTCAATCTACTGTCATCAGGCTGCTGGTTTATTTTATTTGTACAACCCAAAGTGCTAAACATTACAGTAGTAATAACAATGTAAAAACATAATAAAAAAAGTAAAGTTTAAACACTGGTGCAATTTTCTTAACATTACTATTAAAATTCAATTTCAAATGAAATGTAATGTTTGTAGTAGTCATACAGTGCGGTAAAATTAAATGAATTTTAGGCAGTAGTGTTCCAAGCAGAACAGCAGGGACCACCCAAAAAATTCACACCCCCACCCCAGCCCCAGATGGTCTGGGCTTAGCCCCAGACCTTGACGACTCCTAGAAACCCCCTGCTAACATGGAATCTATTTAATTTACTAACTTTTAAGAATGTTTTATCTCTGTATCTTTACTTTGTGGGGTGAGAGTGATGTTCGCGGACCTGTCTGTGTGGGAGGTAGAAGGGGTGAGTATGACGGGTGGATGGATGACAGTATGTGTTAAATGTAAGATGTAATATCTCTTATTATGGAACTGGTTTTATGTTTTGTTATGTTAAGTGTTGTTATTCTGTGAGTATGGAAAAAGAATAAACAGAAAAATTGGTTTAGACAAGCAACCCTGCCCAAATTAACCAAAATAAAGAAGCAAATGTTCAAATTTGACAAAACAAATTAAACAGGCACTAAGTGAAAAGGATAAAACGCGATGCTTTTAGGTTGAACTGGCAGAGAAAATGGTACAAAAATAAAAAATAAAAGGTAGTTGATTTGGTAGTTTCATGTGGTAACGTATTAGTTGTGTGTTTTTTATGCTTTTCAGAGTTTCCTCTCACAATCCAAACCCATGCAATAATAAACATTGTATACAATAAACTGGTAACTTATCCACATTTTTTCTCCAAAGCATTTCTGCCCAAGGAATGGGATGGGATCCCCTTGACACCAAAAACACTAAATTAAAATAAATACATTGTCACTTCAGCAGCAAATCAGGTAGCTGTTCACTCGTTTAAAAATATAGCTGATAATAAAAGTGTCAGTGAGTGAGAAGGCTCAAACTCAAGACATAATTAGCCTTTAATCTTAAGAGTCACTCAGCCTCATTATTCACTGCACTCAAGTTTTTATAGTTCCGAGAAAGGCTCACATTGAGAAGTCTTAATGAGTTAGATGCTGTTGTGCAACAAGAGAACAAAACAAGTTCTTATTATAATTCTCCTGATAATAAATGTCATAATTTACACCTCACACTTCAGTGCATTCAACATAGCATTCAGTTACTGTAAATCAAATTAAACCTCACCAGCAATGGATTTTTACCTCTGGGCTACCATTTAAATGGCTCCAATCAAATGAATTATGTAACTAATGAAAGATGAGTGCACAGTCTAGTTCCCAGTCCTATACCCAGCAGGGTCGTCCTCATCACCAAGGACAAGTATTAACCTCCACAGGCCAAGCACAGCCAATTTCTACAAACCAAACCACATGCTTTGATCTCTCACTTTTTAATTTAATATATGAACTGAATTCTTATAGCAGTCAGCACTCGAATTGTGCTGTCTCTATGGGACACTCAAAACAACACATAAGCTTTTACTCTATAGTCAATTTATTTTAACATGACACACACTTTAAGTTAAAGCAACGGGAAAAAAGAAGACCCCAGTTAAAGTAGCACAGGCCTTGTCATTTTATCTAGGTCAGAAGAATTCAATATTATCTAGTCCATATGTACTTTCACAGCTGTGCGTTGGGTGTGAGGCAGCTGTAGTAGCAGCTTAATCTACTCCTTTCAGCGCTGACATATGGAAAAAGGTGTACTTCTTATTTTCTACAATAACAATCATCATTATCACCTTGTATAGCACAACACATGTACTCATGGACATACATAAGGGAAAAAATAAACACACAAACAGGAAAATAGACAGATGGATACACAGAGCGAGAGAGAGGGAGAGAATGGGAGAGAGAAGCCAGGAAAGAAAATAAGAGTGTGGCATTTAGCAGTAAAATTAGGAGGGAAACAAGATAGATAATGATGCAGGAAAAGGAGGATAAGGGATGGATGACAGAGATGCACATCAAATTTTGTATTTACCTGACAGAGAATCACAGGACATGCTCTCTTGCTGCTGCATCTTGAATGCTGGTTCCAGTGTGAGTCTGTGTGTATGTATGTGCCACAGAGAGTGAGCAAGCCAGCACGCCTCACTGTGTGTTTTGATGACGGAGTCCGCGTAGCAGCTCAGGGAGTGAACGAGCGACCAACAAAGCCAGGAGGAAGGTAGGCCTATGGGAGAAGAAAATGAGCTTCTTTATTAGCCTGTCAAGTGTCTCCAATCTCATTCTCAATTTCTCTCATTCTCCTTCTCATTTCTCTGAGTCATTTTCTCTGAGTGAGTGTGTGTATGCCTTACACATAGCACATGTACTGCAGATGGAGATTTATGAGGTACACAAGAGGCAGGGAGATGGGAGGAGCATAAGGACGGTGGGATTTGTAGAGGTGCTGAACAGAGGAAGAAAGCAATCACCTTCAGTGTAGGCTCACTCACTCAGGCACTGAGCCATTACTCTTCCCTCCCCTCCGCGTAACCTTGCAATGAGAACGCTGAGCCAATTCACTGCTTACATGTACCACAGCATTACTCTGGCACTGTGTGAGAGATCTTATCTTTCAGTTGAATTGAATTTGCGGTCAGTGGATGTCTTAGATGGCAAAATGCGCCTTTGTGTACAAAAGAGCGAACAAGAAAGCTACACACTCATTAAAGTTCACACAGCTTTTTACAATGTGCAACAAGTGCACAAACATTTTCCTTGACTTCAGCTGATGGAGGTGTGTGTGTGTGTATGTGCGTGTGTGTGTGCAGGCAGATCTATCCAAATTCATAAACGATATATTTTTTATTTTCCTTGTGTAACTATTCGTTTACATGTTAAAATGCACACTAAAATTCTGTTTGAAATGAAAATGAAGTATATACTTGGTTAGATTAATCAGATTCCTAACAATAATGCCATCCTTGACTGCTTGTGAGATGAATGAGAGCCTTCTCCTTCACTTGATTAAAACCCTGTAGCAATTAAATTACACCAGGTCTGGTACGTGCACTTAATATACAGTTGATAGATGTACTGTGTTTCCAAAACACTGTGTGATTATGCATGCCTGCTAACAAGCATGTCATTATGTATGCCTGGGTACTTTAAAGGAGCACTGAGCTCTGACTTTTTCCATGGATCTCACAGAAGGTTTATAGTTGCCTTAAAAAAACAACTAATATGACACTTCTTGGAATTGTTATGATTGGTGATGCAAATTCATTTGAGGATTGATTTGATTAGTTGGCATCACTCAAAAGTTTTATGTCTGTTAAGTTTCCATCTTGAAAAGGTCACACCATTTTTTTTACACGTCACTGTTTCTCACACTCCTGTTTTCTATATTTATTAGGCATGGCAATCATTTCTCATATACTGCAGCATGGAGAATGGCCATATTTCCCCCCAGATCTGAGCATCCTGGAATTCTGTAAACAGCAGATTTAGCTAAGCTTCCCTTTTTTCTGAGGCAGGTAGGAAGGTTTAAAGATCAGTCAGAAAAAATGAGTACCTTCCAAGTCAAGTGGGTTCATATTTTAAATACAATAACTCATTCTTAACCTATTTAAGAGTTCTTTCTTGGGCACATTATTTAGGTTTAAACATGAACTTGTTTTTCTTAAAGCAAAATTAAATTAAAAAGGTAGATTATCTGCCCTTGGATGCATATCTTTGGTGCTGAATAATCACATTGCACCTACGCAGGAAAGAGCAGCTTTTTGTCTAACAAAAAAGCTGGTCAGGGTCTCTCCCCCCAGCCCATTTGTAAAACTTTCTGCCGCTAATATATTCCTCCTACTCACAATGTATTCACCCTGCTCCTGCCCCCTTTTCCAGATTGTGCCACTTTTCACCAGGATTGCACTTGCACCTGTGGTCACCAAAATTGCAAAAACAAATCAGCCACAATCCTGTGAGTGTGTGCGTGTTTGTGCAGGAGTTTTATTTTGCTCATCAGCTTCCTCTTAAAACAAAAAATACACAGTCAAACACACACATACATAATAAAAGCAACAGCATATCTATGTACAGTAGGTTCAGCTAGTCATGCTTTTAACTGTTATGTATTTCTTTTTAATAACTAATAGAAGTTTGCAAAAATTATCTTTCAAACGCAGCTGCAGGAATAAAACAAAAACAAGCAAAAAAAAAAAAAACAATGAACAAAAGAAAACCAAAAAAAAGAAGAAAAAGCAAAGGATAAGTAATACATTTGTTTAAGAAACAAAAAGGTGAGAAGATAATAATAATAATAATAATAATAATAATAATGATAATAATAATAATAATAATAATAATAGTAGGTGGATTTAATAATAGACTTGTATTATGACAGAGCATTTGACATTCACTTTGTTTACTTCATGGTCTTGGGACATAATTTCTAATGAGTGGGTTCCATTTTTTTCAAATGTTTAGTTTTTTCATTCATTTACTTTAATCTACTTGTCTATTGTCCTGTGAAAGGTGTATCTTCACTGAGCCAATACATTTCCTTGCCATAACCAAGAGAATATTTAGTAAAAATGAATGTAGGATCCATCGCCGCTAAGCAACTTCCCTATGTCTTCAGCTGACTGGGTTCACAAAGCAATTAAGTTGGGTAGAAAATCATTGTTAAAGAGTGGAAATCTGTTGATTTTCCTCAGGCTCATGGATGGTTCTCCCAACTTGGAATCGTAGCAGCTTATGAGAAATTATTGTTTAGGATGAATAATCAGGTTGATAGATATAGTCTGAAATGGAAAAGTACCTCAGTCACATTAAAACCTCTCACAATCTAACAATCTAACAACCCTCCTCTAACAGCCCTTTTGTTTGCAATTTGTCTTCCCTATAGCACACTGAATATGCTCCACATCGCTGTGGCCCTGAGCCAGGGGGAGGGAGTGGGGGGGTGTTCAGGGCCATAGCGATCAGCCCCCCCCTTCATAACAAAGGGGGGGGGGCTTTAATGTTATTTTTGTACTCTACTATTTTGATGTACCCTTCCTAAATGTGTTATTTGAGTTCTTCTCTCTGTTTCTACAATTGCCCATTGCTTAACGTTGTTATGTCTGTTTAAAAACCAAATAAAGTGTTGATCATAAAAAAAAGAAAGAGTGAGTACAAGCATGAATGAAAAATTAAAGGATACCATTTGATATGTGTATATTTTAACAGCTCTACTTCTATTGTAGAACTGTGTTTGAGTTCCTATCTGTTTTGCTCATAGCACTGTTGGACAACACTAAAGTACTACTACTGTAAAAGGAATTCAATATAAACTGAAAAAAGCAGAGCGATGTGACCTGCTCAATGGATGGGATGTCCAAAAAGTAAAGTGAACTATGACACTTGTTAAACAACACACAGCAGTGTGCAAAATGTGTCTTTTTCATGGTTAGGATTCTGATTTTAAGTTGGTAAAATGTTTGGTTCATTCTTTGAGAACTACACAGTAGCTCTGTACCGAAATTTCATGCTAATCCATCCAGTTCATAAAAAAATAAATAAAACAATGTTGGCTCACCATCTTTGTATTGTTAAATGTGTGTGTGTGTGTCTGTGTTTATCCTTGGTTTATTGAATTGCTCAGTGGGAGCACGTTATCAGCGTCTGTTTCTTACAGCTTATTCTTAATTATCCTGTTCCTAACTCTGCATCCCATGGAGATTTTAATGACAAACAGGAAGAAAAAGAGCCAGCCATATGTCTCTGTGTTTACACAACTTGGATAATATTCATGTGGAAATACAATACATGGTATTTCTTTAGTCACCTCTACCAATTAGGCTTTGATTCAATGTGCTGTATAGAAGGTTTTTACAGAAGCACAAAGAGAGATTCGGTTAACAATGAATAATGAATGAGGGTATTTATACATAAAGTGTGGGATAATTATTTATATATCTGATGTACAGTAATCCAGGACTTATTGAAATTAGTAATACTCTGCAGCAATAATCTTGATAATGATACCAATATATGGGAAATTAATATTGTACCTTTTGTGTTATTTATACTCAAAGGAGCAAGTTGCACATGGCTGAGACATATATTTGACAATTATGCCATTTGACAATTATGTTGTGTGAAGAACTGGGTGCAAAGCTCTGAAATTCACACCTCCCTTCCTCTGTGATCCACAAATTGGTGGATGTTGCTTGTTGTCAGTGATGGAGGAGAGAAGAGAGGCTGTCCCAACACTGCTTTCAAATTACTGCCTGGTGGAAGCTGAGTGGTCAAGAGAGATGTAAGAAGAAGCAGAAAAGCATACTCTTCCATCAAGAGGGTGAAAATACTAGCTGGTTCTGTTTTTAATAGATATTTGTGCAAAAACACCAGGACACCTGCATTAATTCAATATGATTCACATGTGAATGCTTGATTAGTAACAGTGGTGTGCATTTTATGTGTATTGAAACACCACCACCTTGTGAGCATTCAGTCAAATTGCAGGATAGTCATTATTTGCAATGTTTATTACATAGTGTCATTTGTCACTAGAGTGCATTTGTGTGCTTTGATGGCTGACAAATAAGTGTTTGTAAGTATGACCTCCTCAAACATAACATGAACACACAGACTTTACACACAAATCCATGTATGTACATGAATGGAAACGTATACATCACAGAAGATTGCAGATTGCAGCTCAGAAAAAACTAAAACTTTCTTGTGCATGTACAGCATCTCCCCTCCATGACCCCACACATGACTCAAGTTCACCGACAAAATAAAAAACAATTTTAGACAAAATGAACAAAATTTCAAACAAAATAATCATTTCTTGAAAGCATTGTTTACTAATGGCAAATGCAGTCAGAGGCTATAAAGGTGCTGCAGATGACAGTACCCCCAGTTCTATGAGTACATGTTCCAGTGCCCAACAGGTCATAGATTTGATTTTTTCAGATGTCAAGGAGGAACAAGAAAACCATGATCATCTTCAGATGAAGCTGAAAGAGAGACATTTTTGTCAAAGAAATGCAAAATAACATGGTCCTTGTCACCATATGACAGTCAGGTCAGGATGGATGCACAAAATGTCATAAGGATGACCCCAGTGCCCACAAGGCCTGCAGTTACCCAATGCACTGCACATCATCTCAACATTCTACATGTTCATCACATCAGCCATTGAAAAATAAACCTGGAGATGACAAATTTGGAGGGTTTCCATAAATGTGGAGACATCTGGAAAAGGTGTATAGGTCCGGAGGTGAGGCTACATCTAGTCTGCAGAGAGTGGAAGGGTGATTTTCCGTGCCATGATGCCACTGAGCATTGAGCCATCATTCTGGACTACAACCACAACAAAGGGGGTGTGGGCAACCTGGACAAGGTTATTGGAACTTACAGCTGCCGGAGGATGACTGCCCGCTGGCCCCTGGTCATCTTCCATAACATCACTGATGCATCCTCATACAATGCCTTCTTGATAGAAAACAAGACCAACCCTACCTGGATACCTGAATAGCAGAACAAGAGGATGGTGTTCCTGGAGCAGCTGGGAAAAGCACTTGTAACCCCACACATTCAAAGAAGGGAGCACCTCCCACAGCAACCTCTGCAGCGCTTTTGAAAGCTGTTCAGGGGGCTGAATCTTGTCCTGATCCACCATTTATGTTCTTCACGTTTTTGTTTTATATCTTTTATCTTATTCTTATCTATTGTTGTTGTTTATACGCCTTGTGGGTGGGGGCAATGGTTCAAAAATGGGAGAAAAGTACTAGTAATTCCTCATTGTAGAGAATATAGGAAAATATCACTATGTTGCCAAAAAAGTTCAAGACTGTTGTTTTGCTTCAATAAAATGCATTCAAATATACTTTCTGCATATGTCTGCTACTTTCTTAGGCTATATAAGTACTATCTCTTGCTAAAAAATTAATGTTTACACCTTTGCAGTAACTTTAGCAACAACAATAATAATAAACCTCTACTTTAGTGACGAAAACAATGATGACCGGTGTGCTGTGTTGTAATTAAAATGAATGGTGTCCACTGATTAAATGCAGTCTTTCCGCACTATGAAGAGGGAAAATCCAGATACACAAAGTTTGTAATGAGTGACAGGTTGTTACTTTAGGGGTTTTGTGAAAGCGGGTCAGTTTTTGACCCTTAGGACAAGGGGAGTATACAGAATGTTAAGACTACACAAGGGTTAAACAATTTTAACTGAAGCCTTCCAACCAACCAATCAGAAACAAGTATTTTCTATGGCTGTGATATAAAGCTCTAAATCTCCACAGTACATGGTGGAATTTACAGTGAAAAGGTCAGAGCAACAAAATAGTGTAAATGTCATGTATTGAACTATTGTTCAGCAGAGTACTTTCTGAACTCTTCGATCCAAAGCCTTCAAACAGCAGCCTGTACACATGGCTCGGTTTCCTCACTCGGCTGCAATCCCTGCTGAGATAGACTTTGATATAATGATGTATCAGTCATCTGGAATAGCTTCATCCATCCACTTCATGTAAGCCAGGCTGCCGTCCCCCACTGGGAAGCTAAGGACTTCTGGATTTGCATAGGGGTGGACAGACCTTGAAGGGACACACACACACACACACACACACACAGACACATTTGTCTTCAACACTTAATTGGTAACTTAACACAGAACTTTTTCCTCCAGTTTGTTCAGAGTGAAGCTCCCCAGTACACTTAAACGAGAAGGAGCAAGCCCTACCAGTTGAACCAAAAAACATGCTTTAAAACATAATTCTGATAACCCATTGTCCAAGTTCCGCATTCTGTTGTACTATAAGAGATGTTGTTTTCACTAATTGGCACATCAACACGTCTAATACTCTGATACTGCAATCAGAAATGGCCAAATCAGAAGAAATGTTGATAATGATCAACTCTTAATGGTTATTTCAAATAGAATATGTGCATCCTGCACCTGACATTCCTCCTGTGGATGTGTAAATACAGACAAAACAGTGTATCCGCCAACTTCTGCAATTACATAAAAAGTCACATCAATTAAATTTACGATCAAACACCCATAACGAAAATTTTAATCTAACATCTAAAAATCACTTTCAAGCTGCAGCAACTAAACCCTGTTCTACTACTTCTTCCAGTCACACTTATACACAGCAGCAGTAACCTAGGATGTGTGTGTGAGCAGCACGAAAATGCGCTTTTATGAATAAAATTATGTCATTTTTAATCACAGTGCAGGGCTTTTGGAGAACTGTGCTTGAGTGCTGGTGGTCGTATTTGTTAATCTCTTTGGCAACATGTAGCAAACTTAAGCACACAATAAGGGCCAATTCGAGAAGAACCATACTGAACCTTTAATGCAGGTCTACAGCATTCAGCGCTTGAAACTTACAGTTGAAATGATTTGAAATGAGCAATATATTAAGTAAAAGCTCACCTCACATAATCTATGACTTGCTGGATCCTGGATGTCTTTGTTTTCACCAGCTGCAACAACAATTACATCTCATCTTACAGTTCTGCTTACATTTCTGTTGAGAACATAATGATCACAAAGGACATTCTCAGTGAGCTTACCATCAGAATTTCACTTGCATCCTGGATTTCACCTTTCCAATAATACCTAGAGAACATTCACACAAGACATTTGAACTCTAGCATGCACTATATACCAGTACATGGTGCAGAGCCTTTCAATTCTATAAAAAAAAACACTTTCATGAAAAACTGTATTTTCAAAAAGAACACAGCAATCAAACCCTCCCTAAACACTTATTATAGCCACTGTGATCTACAGTGATATTGTCAAACTGTTCCTGACAGGCTTTTATGGTCTGCAAAACTGCCTCTTTACTCTAAACATGGTGCTCTTTTTTTGTGGATTATGAAAGACAGCACAACACAAACTGAGAACCCATATTCAAGCTTGTACCATGTTAAATGTCAAAATAAATGTAGAAGATGAGAGAATAAATAAGCCTGGATGTAGCTGAAACTCATCCATTACACACTTGCACTCACATGCATAAACCCCTACTACCTCCACCACCACCCTCACCCCTCAAGTAATCCAACCACATTATTTATTTTTAGCCTAAACCTCTGTTTGTTTAACAGGTTTAACGCTGCATTTTCTATTCAGTTTCCCTGTATAGCTTCAGTTCTTCCTTCCTTGTTCCTTTTGTGGTTATACATTAACAGGAACACTAATCCATGCACATAAACATATGACCGCTTTAAAGTCTCACTGCCACTCAGTTGCTATAGATGGGAAAAATGAAAGCATTCAGATTCAGCCCATTCACCTCAGTTGTGTTTCCTTGGTAACCAGTATGTGCTAGAGACAAATATGAGAGGTATTTGTTTGTGTTTATGTGTGCATGTGTGAGGGACATTGCAACTTAACTAGTCCTTCTGATTGTGCATCAGCTGAAAGAAAGTTATGTCAAGTGTGGGTCAGGAAGTATGATTTACATTGTGGAGGTCCTGGCGAGAATGTTAATACTGGCAGCCAGCCGTCTTTTCATGATTGCCCTGGAAAAGAAGACAGAATGGCAGGGGGTGTAAATGGAGGACATGGAGATGGAAAGAGAGGAAAGAAAAGTTAAACACTTACAAGACACCAGCTGTTTTCCAATTACAGCATGAAACTGATCCCTTCATTATGGTGCTCTTCGAGACTTTTATGCAGTAAATTCAGAAAAAAGACAGTAAACTTTGCTCTTTGCTGCAGTTCAGCTCATATTATAGTTTATTACCAGCTTGGCTGTGCCTTCTCCCCTAATCATTGATTCTAAAGGAGGTGATTGACATATCTGGCAACTGCACTGTGGCTACTTTCTGTAATGACACGTGATAAATAGATGGAGCTCATTTACGTGAAGCTAAAATGCCAACAAAGGAGACTGTATCTCGTCTCTAGACAGAACAGTCAAACTAATGTCTGGCTGACTGACTTTGAATTGTTTGAATCATTATAAGTAATTTGCAAACCACAAGCAACAAAGCAAAATAATTGAATTAGCATCCAGATTAAAGGAATAGTCTGATATTCTTGCCGAGTCAGATGAGAAGATCAATAACACTCTCGTCTGTATGTTAAATACAAAGCTACCTCCAGCAGCCGGTTTGCTTAGCGTAGCATAGAGACTTGAAACAGCAGGAAACAGCCAGCCTGGCTAGCTGTCTGAAAGTAAATCTGTCAACCAACACCTGTAAAACCCACTAATTAACATGTTATATTTTGTTTGTTTAATTTGTACAAATACTGAAGAATAAAAATGACATATGCCACACTATTGCTTATTGACGCAGTAAGGTTGCCAAGCAACCAACTGAGTCTCCAGGAAGTTGTTGTACCTGGTTAAGAGAGAACCGCCTCTATAAAACACTTCAGTTTTTGTACAAATTAAACTAACGAGATATAACCAGTTAATTAGAGAGCTTTAGAAGTGCTGGTAGGTGGATTTTGATACTATCAGACAGAACCAGGCTAGCTGTTTCCCTCTATTTACAGTCTTTATGCTAAGCTAAGCTAACTGGCTGTAGCATCATATTAACCATACAGACACCAGAGTGGTGTTAACCTTGTCATCCAGCTCCAGGTGAGAAAGCGAATAAGCAAATGACCCAAAATATCAAACTATTGTTACAACTATTACTATTGAAGTATTCCTTTTGAGGTATTTGAGCTAAGTCATTTAACATCAAAAATGAAAACCTGTGTTTCCAGTGTTTGGTTATACTTTTTTTTTTTTAGTGCTACAGTAGTGTGATGCAGAGTAGACTGTAAAATGTCACCTGATATCAATTCAAGTCAAGTCAATTTTTATTTGTGTAGCTCAATATCACAAATCACAAATATTTGCCTCAAGAGGCTTTACAATCTTTAGAGCAATGCAACATTCTTGATCCTTATACCCTCAATTTGACTTTGAAAAACTCCCGAAAAAAGAAACCTTTTACAGGGAAAAAATGGAAGAAACCTCAGGAAGAGCAACAGTGACTGTGCTGACCAGTCACTACTGTACTTTACCTGCCAATGTCCTTGGCTGTCTGTTCATTGGGATTGTTGATGAGAAGGACAGAGTGGTGGCCATGTACATAGCTCCCTGTGACGGCAGAATGCAGCTGGACCCCAAGGTACCACAACCCAGGATACATGGACACGGACAGGACCAAAAGCTAGAGAGGGTTGGGTGGAGTGCAATAAGGGACTTGAATGTTGGCATGTCAACGTTACAAACACATTTGTGGCATCCCTGTGTGATGTTTGTACTAAATTATTTGGACATTTGGCTGTTTCATGTTATTTTATGTTTGGATGTGGGGAAGTTATCACTCAATTTAATTATCTGCTACCCTCTGAAAGGATTGCCATGTTTGGATTGGATTGGATTCAGTATTTATCCTCTTATTATTTGGTGCTGTCTGTCACAGATAAATGAGTATAGACCTTGGCTCGGATGCAGTGACCAATTTATAATCTGTCCTACTTCTGCAGAGCACAGCATCACAGCCAGACATACAGCAGAGATGCCCGTAAATCCAACGCAAATAATGTCAGAAAAAATACAATTTATAATAATTTTTTGGATTTCCCACGTCAGAGTCCTCTTGTTGTGGATTACTTATGTTTTCTCTTAAAGTTTTCATATATGAAATGATCATAAAAGTCCATAAAAATAATCACAGTAGCTCTCCTCTTACCAAACATGACATGAACAGAACCGACCGAAAGACAGAGTGGAAAACAGCCTCTTTATGGCATCGCTGGAACAGCCACTCCATCCTGTTAGTTGCAACAAATGTCATTCCCAGAGTCCGGCTGGTACAGATAATAAGAGGGACAAACTGTGCTGAACTGCATTCATAAAACCATGGAGACTCTCTTCTGGGATAATTAGCGTTCCATCATTTTTATAACCATTTCAACAGCTGCTTTGTGAAGGGGAAAATACAAAGAAAACTTATTACCTTTCGAGAAGAAGTGCATTGTGCTGACAGGTACTGTAGGTCGGATAGTCAAAGGCAGTGATAAATCTCTGTGCCGTTCAGTTGGTTGCTTAACACTTCCTGACACGCCGCCGACCAATAAAATTGCTGGTTCACCCCTGCTGGCCTGCCTCCGGGCCTAGGTCATAATCGGCTTTGGTGTCTTTACCATATAAACTCACTATCCTTCAGCCTCAGAGCACATTTGTAATGGCATTAAAAAAGAGTTGTGAATCCACGAAATCAGGAGAAAATAAAACTGTTTTACAAAGGTTTATTCAGTTGTGGAAATAGACTACAGCCTTGTGAAAAATCACATTCCTATTATTATCCTTGAGTAACATATTTTTTTCACCTACTATACTGAACTGATGCTATGTACCTGTAATCAGCGGTTGGATGTAAGTACATTAACTCAAGTAGCCTACTGCACTTAAGAACATTTTTGAGGTACTTTAATATTTCCATTTTATGCTATAGCTCACTTCTTCTGCACCACATTTCTGAAGGAAATATTGTACTTTTGCTTCACTATGCTTAATTTATTTGCTGTACTAGTTAAAGTCTTTGTCAGGACATAGATTCTTCATCTCAGGTAGTAATTCCTGTTTAAACAAAGGTTAAAACAGCATTGATGCATTGTTATTTTAAAAATTATCCAAGTAGGAAACTACCCAACTCTTTACAGTAAAGCCATTGAAAAAAGATCCACCTCAACCTGCTGCAACATTAAGAAGCTGGTTACTAATGCTTCAGAAATACTTATCAAATAATATTATAACATTCTAAAAGGGGCTATTCTACTGCATAATGAGTTATTTCACTTTTGATACTTTAATACATTTTCTCTGTGATACTTTTAAGTAAATGTACTTCTTCCACCACTGCCCTATAATATTCCTGTTGGAACTTTTACTGGTTTACCGTAACAAACATGTTTTGTAAGATTAATAATAGGCTCCTGTTTTGGAACAAATATGACAAAACAAAACAATGGAAAGGGCTCACATTAATTTACCAAGAACATTACAATCAGCAGTCTCAGGACAGTAACAAAATCATTATAAGCTCTTCACTGTAGCTAGTTGTACACTTAATGCCAATGCCCAGCTAGTGAAATTTCAAAGACACCGTTCATATACAGTAAATTATAGTTAAGTTTAAGTGTTTGTTGCAGTAAAAGTAAGTAAAATAACTGTCATCAGTTTGTTAAAGGTACAGGGTGTAGGATTTAGTGGCATCTAGTGGTGAGGTTGCAGATTACAACCAAATGAATACCCCTCTCCCTCCCCTTCCTTACCTACAGTGGCCGCGACAATCACGAAAAACATGAAGTGTTTGGTTTGTCCATTCTGGGCTACTGTAGAAACACGATGTTGCAACATGGTGGTCTCCGTGGAAGAGGATCCTATGTAGATATAAAAGGCTCATTCTTAGTTAACCAAAACACAACAGTTTTTATTTTCATGGGATTATACACTAATTAAAAAGTACTGAATATTATATTCCATTTCTACCAAGTCTGTTCCATTAGATGCCACTAAATTCTACACACTGCACCTTTAAGAGTGGAGGAAAATGAAATATGTAATAATTAACATTTTTTATACCTGGACACAACAATATACAGTATGGTTCTTATTGTGTCACTTTACATGTTCTGATTGTTATCATGTCATCTGCCCCTGCTGAAATTTTCTTCTTTATTTAGAATTCATTCACAGTTTTTGAACTAAGCACCTGGACCAAAACTATGAAAACATGCAGAGATAAACAGCACAGAGACACTCTCATGCCAAAATACAGAGCCAAAGAAAAAAAGAAAAAAGAAAAGCCTTGAACTTCCCTCTGGCACTAAGATTCTCTCATTTGTGAATCTTATCTGTAGGCAAAAAGCCAATCACATGCAAACACACAGATGCATAGGTGTGGGTAAACTCACCACACACATCACCACCACTAGCACCACCACCACCATCACACACAGTGAGTTGAGCAACTTGTCCTTTCAGATAAGCTAAACAGAAAACCCAAGGATTCTGCTAGGCTGCATGTGAATGAAGAAGATACAGACAAATCTTAAAGAAATATGAATAATGCAGAGGTGAGTTGTTGATGCAAGAACAAGCTTCAAGCTAATACAGCCTGCTTGGCATTTGCTGGCATCTGTGAAACAGAACACGGAAAACAATTTCAGTATTGCAGCTGTGTTTGTTGGTTGTGGTCATAATCTGTAATGAGATGTGTACCTACAGAAGTCAGTTCATAGAAATAGAAAAGTCAGTTCCTTGAAGCTTTGGGTTGTCAAAGAGTGCTTTTATGCAGGATGTCCACATGGGGGAGTTGTAGGTCCATGCATTTCTCTCTTGTTCACTCCCTCCTTCCTTTGTGAATAAATAAAATGTAGACTGTTCATTTAGCATATATAAAACTCTCATCGACTAAAATCAAATGTAAATGCTCCAACACAGCAAGTTGTATGACTCATCCCGTTCCCTTTTTTTTTTCTTGACCTCTTCCCTGCTAGCCTTATGTACTTTGCTATGCCTGTCCCCACCTCCTCCGTCATCTGAAACGGCACAGATCAGAGAAAGAACAGCAGGGGGCGCCATGAGAGTCACAGCCTCAGAACAAACCAATTTATTTCCCAAGCTCACACGGGCTTCATTTGAGAGCCCATCAGAGAGCTCCAATAGAGCCACTTAAGCCACTGTTCCCCCAACATGAAAGAAGGCAACCGAAATAGAGAGATGGGAAGAAAGACGAGGAGCCTGAGGAGAGGCGTTTCATCTGCATGTTCTGGGGCATCACTCAGAGGGGTTCGCTTCCCCTAAGGAGTGCTGTGGCCTGTTTGTCCCTTAGAAGTCTAATGTGAAAAATTGGATAATTTTTATTTCTGTTTGTGCTTCTTGTCTGTTTATATATAATGAGGCCACAAGGTCTACAGTAAGAGCAGAGCAGAGAAAACCAGAGATGAGAAGAAGAAAGGCACAAAGGATTCTGGCTCTGCTCTGCCTGATTCTCCATTAAACTGCAGTTGTCTCTTGGTGGGATCAATGAAGTTACCTTGCTGTGAAATAATGTGAATGCTGGAAGGGAGAATTAGAGGGAGTGAGACAAGGATACAAAGACTTGAGTGAGGTACTGTATGTGAACACAAAAACAGGGAGGTTACACAGAGTGGAAACTCTGAAGGGCTTGATACAAGTATTTTGTGGACTCTCACTGCTGTTGCCGTTACTGCACTGAATGGGAAGTAGAAGAAGTAGGGAAAGAAACTGTGGACACCACCGGACACAGAGAGGTCAGATAAGTCCTAATGAAGGGCCTTTCCAGGTTGTGATTACCTCTAAAGGAAGAGACTGGTCCTCCCAAGGAGGTTAATTAAAAAAGTCATGGGGGCCGAGAAGGGAAGTGTCTCCATCACCGCTCTGAACCCTGGTGACCCCTCGATCCTCTTGGACAGACAAAACCATCCATCACAGCTGATTCCTGGGCTATCTGACTCCAGCTGGTGCCACTGAAATCCCTGAGTGACAAAAAACACAGAAGTGTATGTAGCAGCGCCACAACTCTGGCAAGCAGCAGGAAAAAAATACACCACCGCCAAGACATCCCCCACTGTCCCTCAAGTAATGAAACCTCTCCCCTCTCAAAGATCAGACAAACACCGTATCTTGTCATCTTCCTGCCATTCTGTTCCTCGATCTTCTCCTTTTTTTGCCCTCTGTGTCACAACTACTGAAGCACACAAGGCCATTTATCAGAAAACTGAACTGACTGTCATGTTGTTTATTTCGTCTGTGCTCTCCAGAACAGATTGCAAAAATAGTATTTATGTTGATTTAGCAACATGAGCACACTGTTCATATCCAAAACCACAGGTAAGTATTTAAGATTAATGCTTTTCAGGAGGAGAAAGCAGAATATAAGAGCATTGCCTTCCCGATCACAGCATGAACGAATCAGCCACCATGAATGAAAAAAAAATCCTCCAGCAATCCCTGCTGAGAAGAAAGGTTTGTCAATCCTATTTCCCTAGTTCTCGGAGGCGAGGACAAAGGTGTGATAGTGTGGAGCGCCCTGATAGCCAAATGGCCACTGCGCATGCCACATAGCTGCAGCGTCACGGGTTTAATTCCAGCCAGGGACTCCTGTTGCATGTCATACCCATCTCTCCTTCCCCTTGTCTCCTGTCTGCCTCCTCACTGCCCACCGTCCAATAAAGGCAAAAATGCCCCCAAAAAAATAATCTTTAAAAAAAAAAAAAAGCTGTGATAGTGTGAAAAATGGAGAGACACATTAGGACAGACTGACAGAGGGACAGAAAGAGAGAGAGAGAGGAGGAGAATAAAGGGATGAGAGGGGAGACAAAGAGAGAGAAATGGAGCGTTTTGGTTGATTGGGTTTGAGAGAGGAAATAGAGCCGGGAGCAGTCTTACAGGAAAAAGTTCAACATTTTCATAAATCTGTTCTCGCGGAGTTCACCTGCAGCGGCGGTAGGTTTAAATCATGTCATGCTTGATTGGTTGAGAGGGAGAAGCCAGTCCAGAGCGTGGCGGGCCACCTCCACCGCCGCAGAAAAAAACCCCCCCTGTGCTTCCTCATTACACTTTCCTCTCTGACTCGTCTGCAGCATAACCATTCCTCGTGCTGACGCAAGTAGAATGAGCTCATTCCCTCTCCATTCACAAGCTGAGTGTACCAAAATTCAGAGAAGGGGGAAGCATAATAAGTTCAGACTCCAAGTTAGAGTGCCTGCAGGCAATAAAGTGGAGGATGAACAGTGGAGACATGATGGAAACGAGTGGAAGAAGACTGTGTGTGTGTGTTTTGGGAATTACAGCTGAAAAAATAAGAAAAAAAAAACAGCAATTTTTTCACTGAAGTGTCCCAAATCCTCTTATAAGTATTTATTCTAACTATTTTCCAGAGGGAAGCATATGATTGACAAGTCTTCTCATTTAAAATAAAGAATTGAAATACACGAGCATGCACACAATTCAGGTGAGGATTCCACATGATTACAACTCAGCATACAGGCGGGTTCATGGTTAGTGGCATGCTCATCTGCATGCATGGCTGCACTATCACACCGCATGCATTAAAAATACACATACAAATCATTTTCATATAATACATATTGTATATAAATGGACGGAAGCAAAACAAATTTCTAAAGGTTCAGTTCTGCAGAAATTCTGTCCGTAAAGGCAAGGTCATTGGGAAAAAAAGGGCACAGGATAAAAAAATCAATACATCCATCGATGTGCTGTCCAATGCAGATCAAACTTTGAGCTGGGTGTATAGTTACGATGTGGGTGTGTGTCTGGGAGTGTGTGTGTGTCAACCTCAGACACCATCAGAAAGTGGCATTATGGAAATGCAGGAATCGCAATGAAAAGGGCAGCCAGAGGCATGCTCAGGGCAACCTTTTATATACAGCACCTAATCAGCCAACCAACTGCCTTCGCCTATTTACCGCATTTATCAGTCGCCCTTAAAACCTGCAACCACTTCATCTAATCTCCTCTCCTCCTTCGTCATCCTCTCCGGTAAGAAAGAAGCAGCTTCTTTCCTGTATTAATTGTTTTCCACCTGGGCCTTGTTCAGCTCAGCTTATTATTCAGACCTTCACTGCCAGCCAGCTGATAACCTCCAACTGCTGTGCGCAATTAACAAGAGTTCACTTACTGTAGCGTCCAGAAGGAGGGATCCCTTTAGAGCCAGAGGAGAGATGGGGCAGGGAAGGTTAGGACAGAACAGGGAGGAAAAGGGAAGAAGAGAATAAGAGATAGAGAGGAAGAATGGGCATTGGACCTTTTTATGGTCATTCAAAGGGAAATCAATGCTAATAAATGGATGGTTCATGCATTTCGGTGATAAGGAAACGACCAGCTTAAGAGGATGCTTCATGTGCTTGTTTGTGTGTGTGTGTGTGTGACTAGAAACTGATAAGAATTGTTTGGTATCAAAGAGGTACAACCCACTCTGCAAGGTACAGCAAACACAGATGTCCCAACCCATTAGGAACCGGTCTAAACTAAAGACCTGGTCAATATCCACGGTGCTGTATTGATTACGTGGCTGTGACTTGTTTGCTGTGGTTCAGATGATGCAGCCAATACACATGAACTGTTAGACAGTCTCTAATCAAAACAGGCTTTGTCAAAACATTATTTCCTCTAGTGGATTAATAGCCTTCAGAATGTCTTCAAAATTATGGAGGGAGTATAGTAATAGCAGAAAATGTACTGCAATCTAGGCAGTGCTGAAATTAAAAAGTTTTTGCTTTATAAAACCTTTCACACTTCTGAGTCAGTCTCAGTGAGGTACTGCCAACATGAAATTATTGTATGGTTAAAAAAAGATTAAAAAGATGTTTAGAAAAAAAAAATTCAGTCTGCTTCACTTCTCAGAAACTGAATATGTTTTGTCATGCGTAACAAAATGTAGATATCCCTCCAGCTGCATTCAAACTGTACCACACACATCTGTAGCCGCCACTGTACCATAATGAAACCACAGCACATTTATTTAAAATAATGTTACATTTTGCTCAGCTGAACAAAGTTCCTGTCTATTGGTAGTAATTTCAGAAGCTTGGAGAAGCAAGGCAAAGTCAGGTGTGTGACTAGGTGGTGATGGTATGATTTTGTTTCTCAAAAGTGCTAATTAAAGTGGGAAGGTGTATAAAAATGCTACAAATTAGCAGTTCGTCCCTTGTGGGATCAAGTATTTTGCAGGTTGCATGAGTAAACATATTTGCTCTGCCTATTTATCTGCACATATTTGTTGGCCTCCACAGTTTCACAATGCTATAATGTGTATAGTTGGGAGGGTGGTGGTTTACAGCAGATAACAATGGAAGCAGGAGCGGCAGAGATCAAACGATTTTATTTCTGTTGTAACTGGGAGAAGGGGGCTCCTTTGGTGTCTCTTCTGGGAGTACTGCTCCAGATTCGGATATCCATTTTCCCTTTGTTTTCTCTCTTGGCCCTTTGAAATATTTAGCGAGAATCCCTGACTAACACATACACACAGACACGTATTAAGTGTGTGTGTGTATGTGTGTGTGCGTTTACAATCACTACTCTCCCTCCAGGCATCAATCATCAACTATGCACTCAACATCTGGATGCGGACAGTCTTTCCCTCAGGACAAGAACACTTCAGATCTCTCCATTTTAGCATAGAGCCCCTCCTGAGGGAGTGCTTCTCCCAGCCCAGCCTTGGCCCCTCATTTTATTTCACCACTGGAGGCCCCACTGTGGAGTCTCCCCCAGCCTCTCCATCTCTTTATTTGTCCATCTATCTCCCCCCCTCTGTTGAACCAGCACTACTATAACCACCCCCCACGGGTTGGACTTTTCCTGCTGTTTCCTCTTTTCTATACTTTCACCTGCAGATGTTGACAGTAAGACAAAGTATGCAGGTTTACCTTTTTAAAAGGTTAATATAAAACCCCCACTCAAAAATGTGTTTTGCTTATTGTTACCTCAGTTGGATGTTTGAGCTTCACTGTGCAGAATGATTTATGTGCAGAGTTTGATACTATAAGGCTGTTTTCATGTTTATATGCTGAAAAGGGAAACTCTTGGGTTTAAGTGCTGAGCCTTTGAGCAGGATCTGTGACATCACTACTAGTTTGGAAGCTATAATTGTGGTCCACTATTCAACTTACACAAGTGTGATGTGGAAACTTGAATCCTCCAGTGCACGTACACTGAGAATGGACTTTTCAGTGAAGTAGGAGACATCTTGTGCTCAGCAGTTAAACTTTTGAAATGAACGCATCTGCATATTCATAGATTATGGATTTTTCAAAGAGGGAGAAGAAGACGTCATTTTATCTGAACACACGTCTGGAGGGGATCTTTAATCAGAATCAGCTTACTTGGTGAAAGTATGTTTACACATACAATGACTCCAGCTTCTAGTGGCCCAAAATTACACACAACAATCCTTAGAACGATATACATGGACATACAACCGAAACAAGGACAAAGATAATTAAATATAAACATATCACTATTATGTACAAGCAAGTAGGTGAAAAAATAGATACATGAATATAGAAACAACAAATGGACAACTACATACAATGTCTATATAAAGGTAAAACTGTGAGTCATAAACAGGAAACAAGTAGTGTAATAGTGTGTAAGGAGTGCTGAAATTAATATCAAAAGTGATATTAAAAATGTGATAATATACTTTATATACAGCCTGCTCAAATATATATTTATATGTATACATAATAATATAGGTTTTGTATTTTAAGCTAATTTAAATATTTATAATTTGTAGGTACAGTGGATGTTTTAGTGTTATAGGGTTATTGCACAGAAATTGTTTACTTACTGATTTGTCTTCATAAGTGTGACAGCATGTGGGAGAAAGCTGTTCTTGTGTCTGGTAATTTAACATAATTAATGTATGAATTGGTCAAGGTTAAGGCTATATATGACCTACCACAAGACTACACAGAGTATAATTAATGTTTATTTCATGACATCATATAATGCAACTGTACTACAGTCCCCAGCATGGCCTTTACCGTCAGTAGAGCTAAACCTCCAAGAATCTCTCTGCAATCTGTACCACCTTGTTAGTGCACATACACCATATGAGGTCTGTTGTATTAGTTATTCTAATGCATGTCTTGTTATCCATATAGATGAGAGAGGGAATAGACCAACAGATGGCCAGGGAAAGAGGGAATCACAAACATAAAATTATCCATCAGGAATGCGAGGATCACATTCATAGCCTGTACACACCTAAAGACTCACAGACAACACTCTCTGCCACAAAATATTCCACTGCTCTCCAAGTCCGCTCAATTCTCTGCGATGTCTTGGCAATGAGCCAGTCAGCCGATTGTGGGTAAAAGTTGCAAAGGGATTGCTGGTCGAGATTTAATCTCTGCTCCCTTTCCAGGAGTTTCCTGCTGGATCTCTGTCATCTCCGGGTCTGAGAGATATTAAAGTGTATCAATAATATAGTTATTTCATGGAGATATGAATCTTCAAAAACTCCGACTTGTACAGGAGTATGCCCTGTTGGCTTTCAAACTACAGTGCAAATTTCATTAACTGTTTGCAAACACAGCTAGCTCTTCAATCTCTGGAGGAATTCCACATCCAATTTCAGAGCATTCATCTTCTAATAGAAAGCATTTGCTAAGCTAATTGGTGATGTATTTGTAAATGGGACACCACCTGGTGATTTACTTCAGAGTAACAGGATATATATGTATGCAAACTAGACTCTGGTTAGGATAATGAAACAGAACGGGAAATATATTGTAGACATTAATAGGTATGTTTGGGTTTTTCAAATGAGTGCCTAATATGCATTGATGGACTTTCATTGTTTCATTTGAAAAAAAAAAAAAAAAAAAAGATTTCAGTGCTCACGTCATGTTCAAAAACCTGCCTATCAGTCTATTTGAAGACTGATAGTCATAAATTGTTTATTAATCCTGTATAGGACATTAGGTAAGATATGCTCTTAGCTGAAAAACAGATCCATTAGTGCATAACTGCATGGAAGGCGGAAAGGAAAAAAAAAAACTTAAAAGGTTTTCCTATTGCATCAGTTAGCTTATATTTGTCAGAGAACCCCTCAGATAGAAAGAGAGAGACAGGACAAAAGCAATGGCAAACAAGTCAGCAGAAAGCTGTAGGTAAAACTCATGCTAAGTAAGTGGTATCCTTTTGATTTTTCCACTGTTCTCATGAATCCCGTTCTGTGTTTATGCTGTGGCCCGGTGCCCTGCTTCTCCCATCTGACGCAATGAAGACAGACGAGCTGCTCTGAGATGTGCTCTATCTTCTGTTTTGTCTGATTTTTTTTTCCCCCCTTTAAGGGTTTCCTCTGACCGTCTCATACCTACATGGACTACATTAAAAATGTGTCATTTTCTGAACACTCTTACACAACCGTACCTTACTGCGCACATTGGGATGTGAAGACAAATTTATGGCACCGTGGGCATGGTCAACAGAGATGAACATGATACAGTTACAAGTTAATCAGGATCAGTTTTCACATAGTCGACATCTGCCATCAAGTCCAACCATTAAGAAATTATCTTTTTAATGCAAGTACTGTATATGAAGGGGAAACTGCTTTCTACTTGCATAATCAATCATATTTAACTTAGATCAAGCTCCATGTGTTATTAATGCCTCAGATAATCAACCTGTAATGTAGGCTACATAATGAATGAATGTAAGCCATGGGCCTTGAGTAATGAAGTGAGGATGTACTTCACACTCCAAGGAAGTAGCTGGGCACCAAGTATAGCATTTGATTCATGTGTTTGGCCTACTCCAAACCCATTGGGACTGACTACAGAGGACCATTAGTTTTGTTGTCATTGCTAACTGCATCACACCGGAGACTTTGCGACATAGGGAGAATATTGCTTTTCCAATTTCACTCTCTTTTAGATATATGGACTCGTGATATACAATGAGATCATTGATTTTCACTCAAACCTTAAAATAATCCGGAAAACCTTGCTAGTAAGGACAAATTGCAAACAGAACGTATCAACGGCGTTTCATTTTCCCTCTCAGCTCCTTCGTATCTGTCCATCAGTGGCTCATTCCACCCACTCAATCTCATCACTTGTCAAAACATTTTGCTGACTGCAGTGGTCCAGGTAATAACCGTGGCAGGGTGACGCAGTTAATAATATCAAGTGGACTTGAGAATTCCTGCCGCTCCCTCCTCATCGGCATCCTACGTATTGAAAATCAATGTCTATAATAATGGAAACCTATTGCCGTTCCCTGTGCATTCAGTATAGAGAACAAATCAACTGACTCTGTGTCAAACATATCAGTGATTCTTTATGACACTTGATTTCACCACTCAAACTGTTTACTGAAGCTCTCACTGAAAAGGGCAATAAGACAAATTTGTCAACAAGCCTTATTGTCCGTAGTTCTATTTTTTTTGCTTTCCTTTCATTTTGGAAACTCAGGAATTTGCTAGTTTGAGTCCTTGACTTAAAAAGGAAAAAAAAAGAAGAAAAAAAACATGAAACCTACACACAAACATTCTTTATTTAACAAGTGTGTTGAAGATTTCAACTTCCTTCTCACGTAAAGCAGCAAGTTTCACAGGCTCTTGAACAGAAAAATCTTTGTAGCAAATATCATGACATAAAACTGGAATAAAATCACGATCCAAGTGAAAATTGGAGATGGCAGTACTCCCTGACTGGCCTATATAATAGGGTTTTTATGTGCAGCGGTATAAAAAAGAAACGTAGTGATCTGTGAAAAAGGGAAAAAAGGAAGAAAAATTACAAAGCGCCTCCAAGGGCCTGTCTCGTTATTATTAGTTTTAGATGAAAAACACAAACGCTACCCAAGAGGCAACGCCATGCAGCAGGCAGGCATTCTCTGACATTTGAAGAGGTGGCGGATTGGGAGTGGGAGAGCTGGAAAAGTTAAAAAAAACTAAAAAACCTACTGATCTACTCCATGAATAAAAGAAGTTGGCAAATCACGGCTGGGGACATTTTCTCCGCATATCACTGAGTCACGTAAGAGCATGACCCATTGACCAAATGTTTCCTGACATCAGTGCTTATGTTTTATGAATCACACTGAAAATATTTCATTCAAGAAATATTTTTTGAAATAAGATATAAATGCGAACATATCCCGGGTCTGACTCAGGCATATGCACGAAAACACATACACACAACTGCACACCCTCGCTCATATGTGCACGCTTGATTTCCTTGAGTTCCCCAAAGTTCACAGAAGGCATTCAAAAGTTTACAGTTGAAAAGTCTGCAGTCCTGAAAACTGTATGGCATAAAGAGATAATGGAGACTCCTGATATCTCGCCTGAAGAAATACTCTGCTTCTGTCTGTGGAAAAAGGCAGCCGCGTCATTCTCAGCTATACCTGGAATGGTGAAGACAGGAACACAGGTGAGTAAGAGCAGCCAGCGTGGTATAAAAGTCAGGCTCAGTAGTCAGCAGTCAGAGCTTCACAAACAACATTTCAAAGCAGAGAAAAAAAAAACCTCATTAACTTCAGTCAATAATTGATGAAGGTTTAAACTGGGTTTATTGGTTGAGTACATGACGGTTCATCATGGTACCAGTTTGTGACAAATGCAGGTTAGTCAAGCAAATGAGCATTATAGAATCATTAGTCTTCACAAACACACATCAACTCATGTAGTCAGTTATTCAACAGACATCCACAGTGGATTCAGTAAGACAGATAGGTTGTCAGGACACCTCTGCCTGTGCACTAAGTGGTCAACGGAGTTGTGTGCATATATTGTTTCATCAGAATATCATAAAAACATAAAAGGCAAAAGACAAAGTCAGTTTTCTTCACCTTTCTGCAAGACTGGCAGCATGACACTCAGAAATCATCTGCTCATATATAGATGTCAATCACATCATCATGTGTTTAAAGACATCAGAGTGGGTGGTGCAAGTGTAAGTGTTGGCTGTCAGTCATTTTAACCAAGACAAAATAGCTAAGGCGAGCTGATGTTTATTTTTAGTAATGTATAAATAACACTTGTTCACAACAAAAAAAAAAAAAGTGTGGTGAAAAAAAAAACGTTGATGGTAGTCATTACATTCTAACACCAACCTCCATGCTACTGTTTGTTATTGGAAACTGTGATGCTGAACGGATGAGGAAACATAAGCGTAAAAGTAACAAGAAGAAAATAAAAACACATCTCACTGAAAAACTGTGTTAATAAAAAAAAAAACAGTAGCACAAAATTAAAGGAAAGTGACTAAAGTAACGAGTGACTAAGCTACTATAGGCAAGGCTGATGCATAGATTGCAGGTCCGGGAACTATTTTGACAGCTATTATTCAAGTCCCTATGTAAACAGTAATTTACATGCATATGTACTACAGTATAAATATAGACAAAGCAACAGGGTTTGTGCTTCAACACGAAGCAGTTCACCTCCTAATTACTGAGAGCTTCCTGAGAAACTAAAGTATCTTGGTTCACCTTTAGTCTTCAGCGGAGGAGTATGCAACACTAAGTTATGTTCTCACATAAATGGTGTCAAGTGAAACCAGTAGACCTGTTAGGTGCAGAGATACATGTTTATTTCAACGAATTATATTCCTCTAAAACACAAGCGATGGTCAGTGAGATCATCATTCCTGAGGAGAGACAGAGGTAAGAGTGAGACGAGCTGTGGAGAGTTCAAGTGAGGTGTGAGAGATACAGAAAGAAAATGCTGCTGAGGGAATGAATTCATACAAGATCCTGAGGGTGATTTACAGTAAAATATCTATATAGTAATTGATGTCCTAGAAAATGAAATATGAACAAAATTGATATTTAGCACGTAAATTAGAGGTCAAACAGATGTGTCTTTCCAATTTGTTCATATAATTGCAAACCTGTCTCCTAGAAACTACACTTTTATACTCTTACATTGCAACAGCAAATATGTTTTGAAGGAAATGGAAATTCAAATAAATTCCATTTTCTGACAACATAATGAGTAAATGTTGCATAAATATCAGATACTGAACATGTGAATAAAATTGTTTAGTATTTAATTAAACGTGTTTAATGTTTGTGACGCCAAAATATCTGATCTTGCAACACAACATCTGCTTGCGGTTATGTTTAGACTCTGGCGGTACAGTAGTCTCATGCTTCAAGTCACTGCAGACTGTTTTCTGTATTACACCAGGAACCACGATCTTTCACACTACTTAACCAAAGTGTGTTTGTTACCTGAACCTAAACACACAAGGGACTCAGGAAGCCAATCCTGCATCTGCGGGTGTTAAAAAGGGATATTAAAATCCATGTGAGCTGCCTTTCCCCTTTATTACTCACAGATTTTTCTAATTGAGTCTTAACATTTTACATAAAACGTGGCCACACACAGAAGGGGTCTTATCTCACATGTGTCTTAGACCAGGGTTCCCCAGTTAGTTTTCCCTCAAGAGCCAAATTATGTCAAGCATGCCAAGCCAAGGGCCAAAATGTCCAAGTTTTTTTCCCCATTGGGTCAGTAAAAGTTGTTTTATGTACAGATGTTGTTGTTGCTGCTATTACAATAATAATAATAATAATAATAATAATAATAATAATAATAATAATAATGATAATAATAATAATACGTTTGATCATTCACACATATCACATATCAAAGGAATACACACACACACACACACTGAGAGAAACAGCGACAGGAAGACAAATAAATAGAGACAGACAGAGATTTTCAGTTTGTCACTTTTAAAATATGAGGTTAAATACCACAGTAACACATTATCACAATATTACAGCCCAGCTCGCTAGAGGAAAGGGAAGCAACATAAAACCAGGTGTTTTCGGTTGAATCAAGTTACTTATCAACAAGAAGGTAGATCATTCAAACAGCAAATACACAAACAAAAGACGAGGGGTGTGTAGATGCTGTTCATATCAATAACCAAAGGAGGACTCCTAAACTAGAGCTACAACTAACTAACAGAAAGAAAACAATAAAAATAAAAACCTCACTTTCTAGACTTTCTAGTCTTTAGTGGCTTTCAAAACATAAACACAATAAGAACAGCAACCCTGCTCCTAATGAAACAAAGAGAATGCTAAGTGTGTGTGTGTGTAATCAGTGACAGGCAGAGCTACACCTGGCCCAGTCCCAAAGTAGCAAATGAGGGCCTCATACTAGCTTCACAACAATAGATATCTACAGCAATGAGAAGCTCAGTTAGGGATCGAGTACTTCTCACTAGTTTCACAACAAAAGATATCTCCTCTCTTAACACAACAACACCGACACACAGGCACAGTGTGTCGAGGCACAGTGGTGAGCTCTTCACAATATCCCAGCTGCCTCGACTGACATGCCGGCCGGACATTTGTTGGTTCAGCCCCCCTGATTGAATCTTCTGAAATGGAGTGCTGGACCAGGTGCCGCTCCAATCAGGATCACCGCGGGGGCCAGCCAGGAAGTGGGAGGAGTCTTGGGGACTAGAAACTGTTTGACATAAAAACACTAAAGAAAATGACTACACATATAAAAAACACACAAGGCAGGGGTTGGTGACAGCCGTAACAATTAGTTTCACACTTTTAGAATATGTGCTTATCGAATAATATCAGGCTTTACTATATAGCAAATACCAAATAATATTATTTACTTTTCTTGTGGCAAACAATATAATTAGTTTTTAATTTTGTATTATTTTAATTTCTTTTTATATTATTCAATTGTTGTATTATATTTTACCAACTATAGTTTGCTGTTTTAGTAGTATTACCACTGTTTCTGTTCTCTCATTTCATATTTGTTCATTTTAATTAAGTTCTGTAGCATTTGTAGTATGAAAAGTGCTAAACAAATTAAATTATTAGTATTCTTGTTGTACTTATTATTATACCACAATAAGATTGACAAATGGACAAAAATAAATGGACATTCACTCACCAATCAGTGAGAGAAGTGAAAGCAATGGGATGAGGCAATCTCTCTGATGTTGAGCATGTATTCTGTTGTGGCAATCCTGAGGGTTGTTGGCATTAAAACTGGCAGCGTGCGTAGTGTTGAAGTGTTGCTTTAGATAATCTGCTTTGCAGACAGCTATGATCTACATGCATATCAAGCATGTCGGTTTAGCATCGCTAATATGCACCCCTGCTGTGAAATGCTCCCCCCACCCTCTTGGGATACATAGAGGTTACATGATTATATGATTTGACACAGTAAACCACATTACATTTTCAGGACAGCTGATATTCTGGAGATTCAGAAGGCTATTGTTCTCGACTTATATGAGTAACTTCTATGCAGGCTAACCCCGTTTAAAGCACATACTTTTGAACCTATAAATTGGTAAGAGAAGCTAGGATTATGAAGCTGCGTGAAATGCTGCGTGAAATACTTTCAACTTGCTCAAAAAAGAATCCATTTCATTTCCACAGAATAAGTTAGAAAGGTATTGGTTTATGTTCATTATTTTCCATTATAATTTGTGTGTTTTAAGGATTTTGTGTTGAGAAGGACATCAGTTATTTACACACAAAGAAAGAAGATTAAAATGTGAGCTAGTTTTTCCCCCCTTCGTTTGTTTGCAATATTAAAGGGAATGCAAGGGGGTGCGTTTCACGGCATGGACAGATCAGTCCAGTCAGATTTGAACTGGTGGTTTTCCTGGTTGACTTTTTTGTGCAGGCCGTGTTGTTCTTGGTTCAGGGCAGTTATTGATTATCTGTGACTTACTGGTAATAATTCGCCTAGATGACAAGCAGCTCAGCTGATGAGTGGCACTGTCTAATTGAGGACCGTAGAGCGCATGCAATAGGTTGTAGGTCAAGTGTACAGTGTGGGATGAGGCCAAAATAAAGTAGAGCATCGCGCACTTTATTTCACATGTTGCGCACTTTATTTCACATGTTATGACAGGTGTGTCCACATAAGTACCAGTTGGTCGGTGTGGGCCACACATTTGGATCTTGCGGGCCTCATCTGGCCCCATGGGCTGCCTATTGGGATTCAGTTTCTTAGAGCTTTCTTTGGGTAGCCTACAGCTCTGAGTGAAATTAAAAAGATTGGTGTCTTCGTGTCTGGTCATAAATCCATGGTTCTGAAAGGTCCTACTTCCCCTTTCAACTAAGTCCAGTCCACCTCTGTTATCCTGTGCTTTCAACTCTGACTCTAGACTTTTTTGAAGAGCCCAGTTTACTTGAATGTTCCACTGATGGCATCACATTTTAATGGTAATTGCAAGTTTATCTTTGATTTATTTGCACCTTTTATGGCTTATCACAGTTAAAATGGATTTTTCTTGTGTTTGTCCTCACAGGGAGCATTAAAAGGGAGTGCAGGAAATTTGAAAAGTTGAAAGTCAATCCACTTTGTGGCCTGTGAATTTTATTTTATTAAAGGTTCTATATGTAGAATTGTGAAGCAATTTACATGTATCAATCGATTTTTATTGCCAATGCGTGAATGGGTAGTAATGTTACAGAAAAAATTAGACCTTTCCCAACTTTCTCAGTTGTCTGTATCAGCCTGTGGACTGATTTCTATGTGAAGGACCCTTCCACGAAATCCAACAGAAGTGACATTTTTGCGCGCCTCTCTCCTGCTAACGCCAACAAACGACCAGCATAACGACACAACAACATAACAAAAACAGTGTAATCCGATTAGAAACACCCTGCAGATATTTCCTCCCCAAGCTAATGAAACAGCTAGCTGCCTCCGTCAACCAGTAGACATTTCACAACAAAACACTCCTGCACTGACAAGTCCCCCACTCCCAAGCACACACAGCTAAAACAACATTATTTCCCCAACAACGAAGCAGAAAACAAGCTCCAGAGCGACAGCAGAGCATAGCTTACTTAATGAGAAGGAATTTCTGATTCCTACATACAGAACCTTTATTAACTGATCTGATATGCATTATGAAAGGGGTTTTCTTGTAATGATGAACCCAAAAAGTATTAAAACCTAACTCTGTAATTCCCCTCAGCTCTACAGAGCATTTTAACATCTTTCAGCTCATTGTTCTGGTTTATTGCTAGCAACTTTAAACTAATCACTCCCATCAACCTTCCAGCTGCAGCAGGCACCTGTTTTCAGTGAAAAAGCACAGATAGACATGCTGTATGCTACCTGCCCAGCACCAAACAGCAGAAAGACAAAGTTAGCAACTATGCTAGCTGGTGAGTATACTGTAGTGAAGCAATTAGGAGCTAACAAGCCAGAGACCAAAACGGAGCTAAAAGGGAAGTGAATATTTGAATTACACTTGCAAAATGTCCAGAAATACGACTCCAAATAAATGATAATGTTGCTCTGTGTCAGCTGGATGTATAAATCGACAAATGTTTCACACAAACACATTTGCCTTAAATGCTTGTTGTCATAAGGTGATAATATGTCAATGTTGGGTTTAAAGTTTGTTCCACCACCTCAAAGTGGTAAAAATAATGTATGCACACTTAAAAACTTTTGGCTGCCCACTAAATGCTATTTCCTGTTCCTTTCTCCAGAGAGTGCTTGGTTTAGCTATTATAAATAGCTCTCAGGCCACAGGGTTGTTCTCTTATTACTTCAGACATGCCTTAGTCTACTTTCAATTAAAGATACAGGCCAAGACCACTCCATTCTAAATAACTACATACCAATAATTTTGAAGGCTTCACTCACTAGTAAGTTCGTCATTGAAATGTCTCTGAATTCAGAGTCCTCCACAGAGTTGAGTCTGCCCTTATCAAGGCCACTTATCCCGTACCTTTTGAAAATAAGACCATGATTGTTCACTTAAGCTCAGCATTTAATACAGTGACACATACGCACACTATCTTGTTGCATAGCGTGGAAAAAATGGGTTTCAGTAGCACTACTCTTTCACTGTTACAGTTTTACCTTTCAAACTGAACTCTGTTGTTGTAGGAATGCTTCCTATGTGTTCCTATGCATCGCCGTCTGCAACAGTATCTCTTTTGATATTAGTACTTGGCAGTGTCAAAGTCAAAAAATCTTCAAATCCTACACATACAGGCTTTAAATAACATTCAAATTCCTAATGGAGTCTTTTTTCATCAAAGCTAAATAGGATCCAACCCATGTCCAACCCAGAACATCACACTACTTCTTGCATTGGCAGTGAATGTTGTTGTTGGACCAAAACCATGTACTGCAGAATTGTCCATTATGAGTATCATTCCTAGGGACACTGGGCCAGTCCATCTATAGCTGTTGACTTTCTCAGATGTAGCAGTGGGGCAGCCAAACACCAACTGCCAGAACTCCCAACTCTGTTGTGACACTATGGGGAATTGAGTTGTGCCAAAATGAGCACTGCTAAAATTAACAGTTTCTCATTTAATGGAGAAACATCATAAAAGATATGCAAAAATGATGCTCATCTCTTTTAGTGCCATGGCAGCTAGATTGGCTGGAACTCCCCCAAAAGGCAGGGACACAGAGACACAGAAGGGGAGAGGAGGACATGTGTGGAAGAAGAGTGGGGTGATGAAAGAGGGGAGACATAAAGCAGGGGACTTCCAGGAACCATTTCTGATTCAGCAATGACATTAAATGTGCCACAAAGCAATTACTAGCCATACGAAACACACATGTCATGTTAAGTTACCTGTTGAGTCAGATGAGTGTTGTACGAATCCAGCCAATGTGAAAGACTTTCATGTTTCTGCAATTCAATATCTAGAGCTGAATAGGTCTTCAAATGAGAAGCAGAAAGGCAATAAAGAATGAATTTAATGTTGAATCATGTTGCATTATCCTGTTGTTTTCACATGACCTGTCAATGCCAAACATGCAGAAATGATTAGACATAATGTGTGTGTACTCTGATGTATAACAATACACATTTGAGGTCTCACACTCAACAGTTTATTGGAAACACACACGGTAGGTTCCTTCGTTCAGTGACTTTGATGGGATGACACCTCTTCATGAAAATGAATCACCAGCATCAAAGCGTCATCCCAAACTCATGCCTCTTCATTTACATGGCTGTCTACCATGAGCATGGCACACACACACACACACACACACACACACACACACACACACACACGCACACACAGAGATGGAATGAGACCACTTAAGCGTTACCTTTGAACATTTTGAATCTCTGAGAGCAGACATGTAATGCTGCAAGAAAAGATGGATGTCGCACAGCAGCCGAAGACATAAATGAGAGAAGAGGAGTAAGAGAAAATAGTGAGAGAAATGTATTACAGCAACACATACTGTGGAAGCATGAAAAGCACACATTGGACCACTTTAATTGACGCTCACATGTAAAATATCCCCAGGACATAAACATGTATACATTCTGTTTGCATTATTTTATGTTCCTAATGTCAAAAAAATTAATATACTACCTCAAATGCTGTTTAGATTATATGGTGCAGCATGGAGCCCAAAGGCACAAATATTCTGTATAGTGTACTGACATTGATACCATACCATGCAATGTGTGCCAATTTTTCCTAATTTTTATTCTTCTCTGCTCTCAACTGTGATATCTGGACCATAGCATATTATTTATAAATAAAAAGGGGGACGGAGATACATTTTTTGAAACAGAGCCAAACTTTTAAACATTGTTTCACTGACTTCACCTTTCCTGTCTACTATCAACCATGATATTTGCACTAAAGGGACACTCCAGCAATATAGTATTGAACTTCCTTAAAGTTTGGGGATTTGCAAGAGAAAGATAAAAAAAAAAGAGTCAAACTCCAAAAACCCTGGATCTTCTTTCAAACCCCTTCTCATTCTCATGTTGTCAAATACTGACGCTTTGTCATGTCTCTCTGCGTCTCATGCAGACGTGCAAGATACCCTTTGGCGTCTGTATAACGACGCACTGGGCTTCCGTTGATTCCGATGTTAATGCCAATGTTGACTCGCCATCCAGAGGAATTTTCCTCATGTCGATTCCCATGTTATGGATTTTTTTAATGATACCTTTCTCAACACAAAAGCACGAAAGTCTCCTAGGTAACTCAACAATACGATATGTTAATGTTATAGCCATCAGTTTTAATTATATGAGAAATCAACGGTTTTTTGTTGATTTAGGATAATGGAAGGCTACATTACCCATGATCCTCAGCCATCAATGCTTTGGAAATGAAGACAGTCCACTTTGCATTACTCATTACAAAACAAAATATACAAAAGTTTGGAATAAACACACACACACACGTTACCAGTTAGAGCCATTTATTTCCCTTTGTTCTGATGTGTACTGTAGCAATCCTCAGGGATCGCAGAGCAGTTCTTAATAGAGAACTAAGGCCTTGCAACACTTAAAGAGTTTGACATTTCTGCAAGATGAATCCATCAAAACTCTTTTTTTACAGGCTGTGACACATTTTTAGTGCAAATGAGGGTTAGGGTTGGGGTTAGGGAAGGACATTGTGTTGTGGGTGAATTTGGCGCATTCTACTCCTGTTATGGGTTGTCTGCCATGAGTGGGCTTCAGTCCATTTCAAATTGCTGCCAGTCTGCCACATCCCTGCCCAATCCAGGTGACATCACTATGACATCATCAGGGTTATTGTATGATTTGGCAAAGCTCCTCCAGGACCATAGAGGACCTTGGGTACAGTAGTACCCAGTAAACTGATCTTTATGTGCCCCTTTTAAAACTATCTTTTATATAAATAAAAAGAATCTTGGTGAATTCTCAATGTATCTATTTGAAACAAAACCAAACTTTGTTGAGATACACATTGATCCACCAACCCCATGGTTCTTGTTTGCCCTCAGCCCTGATATTTGGATTAATACCGTGGAACAATTTAGTTGTGTAAACTGGACAGATGAGACCGTGTTCACAATCTTTTTCAGCGTGGGTGGGCAAAACACTATTGATTTCTCCTCTGCAGGTGGATTAAGAAACAAGTTTGCCTTTTTCAACAGTACGGTCTTGGGTTGAGGAACACTTCAGTGTAAATATGAAATACTTGTGTGTGTATATATTTGTGTGTGTATATGTGTGTGTGTGTGTGTGACAGAGAGAGAGATTGCTACCTGGAAGTCTGGCAGTGACATTTGGCTGTTTTCTGTCTGACATTTCTGCAGTCAAACAAACAAGGTCCAATCTGTCAAGAGCAACGGAGCAGCGTGTAGAGATACCTGACTAGATAAAACCAAGAAAAAAAGAATCTATTCCATCTGAAGACTGATTATATTCAGAAAAATTTAAATTACTGTCAGAAAGCCAATGACATTGGATGATGGCTGACTGACCTATTGTGAAACATTCTGCATAACTACATATTTAATGGAACTTTTCATTTTCCGTTATCTTTTTGTTTTTGCCGTCTTTCATCATAATCCTATATTTTTTTTCATTGACTTTATTTTACTTCACTGCATTCACTTTCCACTCCATTCTTCATTCCTGTGCATAAACTTGTAAATGCAATCCAAGGTCAGCATATTACGTGGGTCCAAAATTCTTTGACAAAATCTAAGAATATTTTGTTTAATAGGTGCAAAAATGGCTGTATATAAGAAGGATGGATAGGAAGTTAGAATCTATAAGAGTTCTGCAACAGAATTATAGTTCTGTTACAAAACATCTCTGCCTTCTTTTATGTCATATAGTCTAGGCCTACATAGTGAGCCGGTGACAGTGCAGATAAGTTCTGGTTGTCGGCCTGTATTTTCCTGCTCTCTAATGCTGTCTTATTACCAGCTCCCCATCCCAGAGGAAAAGACCCCTTTCTACCTGTGATCCCCCAGCGCTGACACTATCTGCTCAGCGTCTCTGCTGATGCCATGCAAAATGACAGCCCCAGGTCCTCTGTTCCACCGCTAGATAACAGTGCAGGGGGCCCATAAAGCAGAAAATACCAAATCACATTCTGCTAATACCCTTAGTGTTGACAGCCTCCGTCTTAGTTCACTTGAAAAACGTCTTAGTTTGCTAGAAAAACTCTTTATTGAGTTTGCATTGGGGTGAACAAAGAAAATGCCAAAGAAAGCATCAAAGCTGAAACGAAAGGCAAAGGCTGTGTATGAGGTGACAGTCATATGGAAGCAGCCACTTTTGAATGAATTTTTATTAGCTGAAGCAGTTTTTCTGTACATCTGTATCTAAGGGTGAACATTCAACACAGCACTGTGATTAGCTCAATTGAGATAGTTTGTGCATCTGATCAGGACGTCTACTGAATGGCTCCCTGTGGAGGGACTCTGGACATGTTCAATGGGGTGGAAACTCTTGCAGACCCAGATCACGCTTGAGTGATTACATGTCCTTTCTAGCCTGGGAATGTCTCGGGATCTCCCAAGAAGAAGTGGGGAATATGGGTGGGGAGTTGGATGTTGGGAATCCTTTGTGATCCAGAAAGAGTAAGCAGTGTAGTAGGAGCTCTATAGGCTTAGCGACCTTCATTGCATATCTGTAGAGCTGGTAATTTTCCA
Source organism: Thunnus thynnus (assembly GCF_963924715.1). Lineage (NCBI taxonomy): Eukaryota > Metazoa > Chordata > Actinopteri > Scombriformes > Scombridae > Thunnus > Thunnus thynnus. The sequence continues at coordinate 9,141,013 of NC_089535.1, forward strand.
TTTGCATGCTGAGCCAGTCAGGATAATCTTGTGCTCCTCCTGCCCAGGCTTGGTCATCAAGATTGACCTATACTGGTAGTGTTTTGCCTCACTCGTCAAACATGGATGCCCAGTATGTTTTAAAATGGGAATCATAAAACAAATTGTAATTTAAAACAAATTTCCTTTTTTTTCTACACCACTTAACCTCTTGGGTTAAGTCAAGAAACAGCCACCTGCATTAGATAGATTGAGGGTGCTATGAAAACCAAGAATGCATCAAAAACAGTATATAATTGGGTGGATCAGGACAGGAAATGATTATTAGAGGAATGGCTATTTTCATTCAGCGTGAGAGGAGAGGGAGAGACGCTGTGCTCCTGCCAGAAGAGCCAGTGACTGAGATAACTCTGAGCAGCATGCATGGGAATAAATAGCAATATAATAGATTTGTGTGTATTTCTTGTTTTCCCCAGATGGTCTGCTGCATGGTGCGGCTGTTGTGCTGTGCTGTCTTGTTTGTCTGTGCGCTGTCAGCGTCCTCTTTTTGTGACAAAATGGATGTGTGGCATGAGAGCGTGTGAAAAGTGTCAATTACGTTAGTCTCAAAGTCAATGCGTGAGCATTGGCAGCCCTGTTAATAGCTGCATTACACTTAAAAGAGCGGACTCTGTCTCGTGAACATCCCATCTCCACAGCCGAATCCTGTCCGATCAGCGAGCTAACGCTAGGTGGGTGGGCTGGTAAAGTTAGCTAACGTTGACACAAATCGTACCTGCTTTTAGCTAATTCAAAGTTTGGCTGGAGTCAGTAGACCGAGCAGGTTTATTCAACATATTCTAGCCTATCTTTTCCTATGTTCTATTTTCAGTCAGTGATCACAGTTAAGCTAAATGGCATGTTTCTCACCTTTGTAAACAGTCATACTCCTATGTGGATTGACAGTCTGTGATTGACAGCCAAAGCATGTTGTGGCAAACAATCAGCGAGGGGTTCGAGTGAACCAACTCAAAGGGTGATCCAAAAATGTGATTTTTTAATAATTTGTTTTTGTCAGTTGCTGGAAATAGTAAAATAATCATTGATATAAGCTGTTTAAATATAATCATCTGATTATGGGGACTGTATGATGATATGTTAATTTTTAAAAAGACAAAAAGTGGGGTAGCAAAACCATAACTTTGCTCCTCCTAACTGAATAATGGGGATGCATTTTATCCATTTGCTCCATTGCTCAGGCGCCCATGTCATCAACAACACCAGCCGTCTGGCAGTGGCAAGATGCCAGCAGTGATGAGATGACTTCCAGCAATTTCATGTGGTGTTCTGTGCTGACAGTGAGGCAGTGTGGTTGCAGCTCCACCAAGCGAGCACTGCTCCTCTGGCCTTGTTAGAGTCCCACTGGGCTTATGCCCAACAGTTACTCTGTGCTTCTCAAAGTGTTTCTCAGCTGACCCTGCCTATTCTCTCTCCCATGAAGAAGGCTGTCAACACTGGCGGTTGGATTGGATACAAAATCGTAATACTTGTTGCTCTTGAGGACTGTTCTTAAAACAAAGATGAAACACTGTCAAATGAAATGATCGTGCTGGCTTGACCATCTTCAAATGAACACCCCCATTGCTGGGTTTCTCAACAACAGACTAGATGGAAAGACCACAGTGTGCAAACACATGCTAAGTCCTCAATCTAAACATAGGCTTGCCTGCTGTCTTTGTGATGGCATATCAAGCTTACATATTGGCAAGCAAGGTCCATCCCTGTTGGCATCAGGAGGCTAGATCAGTGGAACACGAGGAGGACATATGTGCAGCATTGACTAGACCTGCCTTTGTTGGCTAACTATCATCCATTCTGCAGGAAGGTTTGTTGAGGAGTGGAAATTTATTCCTGACTGTCTCGTGTTACGCTCAGGTTTCTCTCCAGGTTCGTGTTTAGGACTCAGGGGATACCAGTGGGCGTGAGAGATTTATTGTGCAGAGGGCATACAGACCCGATGCTGTCAAGATATGCATGTGTTGGCTGTGCTGTCTCTCACCCTCTGCTTAGTAGGTGGATTGGTTGGTTGTGCCAGATCTATCCCAGGTGACCTGTTGTACAGTGCATACAGTCAGTGTAACACAGCGATGGCTGCACATACATTCAGTTTAAACAGGTTGGATTTGGAGAGGGTAACATTTTGCTTTGGGTTATATATCTTAAGGGATAGGTCCACAATTTTCAAGTCTTTTGTCATCTCCTGACAACAAATCTACACGCATAACCTTCTGAAGCCTCACATTAGCTTTGGTTAAACTCCTGAACACATTTTTTTGTATTGCTATAAGGCCATTATAAATAGGAGGAATGACTACAGTGTCTACTAACTCAATATACATGGAATGTGAGTGTGTGTTGTTATGATAGATTCAGATTTTTACAATTCTTTCATTTACCTTTATGTTTGTATCAAAGTGTTGAGATTTTACTGAGATTTTGACATGTTGGAGGGTGAATCCTGTATGAAACCGAACAATGGTTATGTATTTTATCTGTACTTTGGTGATCACAAGCTCATAGCTATATAAAACTAGCTCTATGATTACAAGCAGAGCCTGATAGTGGTTTGGCTCTGGGGATGGCAGTTCGATCTGTCCACAGTCCACACTGAAATATCTCAACAATTTTTGGATTGATTGCTATGCAGTTTTGTTCCGACACTCATGTCTCCAGAGGATGAATCCTACTGACTTTGGTGATCCTCTGACTTTTCCTCTAGCACCACAAGGTTTTGTTTTTTAGTGAAATGTCCCAGCAACTATGGTAACCATGAAATTTGGTATACATATTCATATTCCCCTCAGACTTTGGTGATCTACTGACTCTTCATCTAGCAACATCATCAGGTTAAAATTTTAATTTGTCAAGGTTTTGGTTTATGACCAAATACCTGCAAATCCAATCACATGAGATTTATTTTTTATTATTTGGTATTTGTTGGATGTTTTACATGCTTTGATTCATGGTTAATGATTTGATAATTATAAACAGTATATATCCCGTATATTTTTACTCAACTGTAAATTAAGTCAAATCAATTTTATTGATATCACCAAATCACAACAGAAGTTATCTCAGGGCACTTTTCAAATAGAGCAGGTCTAGACTGTACTCTTAAATTTACAGAGACCCAACATTCCCTCATGAGTGAGCACTTGGCGACAGCGGCAAGAAAAACTCCCATTTAATGGGAAGAAACCTCGAGCAGAACCGGGCTCTAGGTGGGCGACCATCTGCCTTGACTGGTTGGGTTGAGAGAGAAAGAGGGAGGGGGCGAGGGGAGAATGAGACACAGAGACACAATTTGGGAAGTGTATTACACTATACATCTTGTCTGCAGTGTTTAGGATAGTTTAGATTGGGTGGAGTGATACGCCATACAGCGAAGTGATGTATTAAGTTTGTTGTTGGTGTTCTGTGGTCCCACTGTCTTGGACTGACATTAAAGTACACACAATCCAAGGATGAAGCTGTCCCCGTGCTGTTACTTACCCACAACCCGAAATCACATTTAATCAAAGTGCTAGTTAACACTAACATACAGCAGCGTTACATTAGCATTGTCATTGAAAGCATGTTTAGCTTTAGCTTAGCTGTAAGTACTGCTCGTCGACTCTTAGTTTTGTTATCAGTTTGTGATGTACCTGAATGAGCATTTCTTATAGTGTCATGACTACCTGCTACAGCACTTGTTGGGGTAGTGTACACCCTGATAGGTACACCATTTTTCATTTCCTATTTAAACTGCCCATGCTGCTGCTAGACAATTCTTAATTGTACATGGTCTTACTTATAAGTGAATATAAATATAATATTATTTATAGATAATTTAAATAAGCTGATTTTATTTCATTGTAACCTAGCAGTAAATACAGCAATTATCTGCGTCTTTACTGTTGAACTAAGCCATATAGTTTAGTCAGTAGACTGTGTATTACATTAATGATTTCTTTATCTGTTTGGTAGAGGATATCACATTCTGTGACACTGCCATGCTTTTCATGGACTTTCTTTTAATAACTATTTCATTGGTGACAAACCATTGAATATGTATGAATAGCTACACTGAAAAGAATGACTCACCGACAATAGACTGTAGATTACAGTCAGTTCTTCAACTGACTGTGTGCAATGTGAATGTCAAAACACACAAAGGGAAGGAATAAAAAAAAAAAAAAAAACGCATAGCAAAACCAAACACACCAAAAAACAAACACGCACACAGACATAAATACCGCAACTGCTGTCATCTTCATACAAAGACACATTCTGCAGGCTGTTTGGTATTTCTGGTGCAAACCTCTCAAGACATTAATGAGTAAAATGTTAGCTCATGTTGGGTGGATGGATTTTCACACTAAGCAAATTCTGCCAGAGAGGTTTCACGCAGAGACATTGTTTTATCATTCACACATTTCACATATCAAAGGAATACACACAATAAAACACACACATACATTTACACACACACACACAACCATGCACAGAGAAATAAACACGCATTTAGGGAACACTTCACATCGCTGGAAGTCGCATACTGCAGGCATGGGGCTCTGTGTGCCTGCTATTCAGTATTCAGTGGCTACCTATGGTTTGGATATAACTCATTTCTGAAAGCAAAAGCCTGACACCCTACTGCGTCTCCTATTGGCTTACTTTTGTTTTTGTTTTTTTGCTGCTCTAATATTGCTTTCCCCGGCTCGCTCACTTGAGAACAATCTGCCTGAATTTACTCCAGCTGTAATGCTGTTTTCCCCTGGAAAGGTGACCTCCACCCCAGGTGTGGTGAATCTGTCATAGCATCCCTGCCACCTCTTTTCCAGCTGCTAATGACAACAGTGCTTTGCTGTGTGTCTTCAAGCTTGTTGCTGGCTTTTTGCAGCAAAAGGAAAGTTGAAGTGAGTTAATGAGGACTATAAATAGCTTGGAATTTGATGTTGGCTTTTTGTGTGTGCTCATATGACAAATTCTTTACTTAGCTGATAGAAAACTAAGGAAATACACTCCATTCTTCTTTTCATCCAATTAACTGTTTGTATCAAGAGGATGATTATGTGTTGATTGAAATGAAAATATATGTCATACAGTATTTTATTGTGATTATCGAAGAAATTGTTGAAGGCATGGATTGAAGAACCATTATTTATTATGAAGACAAAACCAAACAAAAATAAAACCCTGTACATTCAGAAATTCATACTTTTACATGTGAAATATCATATTACTATTTGTGAATTCATCACATGTGAAATTCCTTCTCATATTATTGAGCCAAATGTACCTGAAATGATGTTTCATATGTGATATTACATGTGAAATAAATGTTTTCACATGTGACACGCAATAAATTCATGTGCTGTTTTTGCAAGAGTATATAAAGAAGGCTACAAAACAACTTTTGGAAGTTATTGTACACAAAAAAAATACATTTTTTTAAAAGAAGAAAACCCTCAAAATATATATTGCAATATAGAGGAAATATGGAGTCGTGACAAATTGGGAGATAAAAGCTTCTGAAAGTCTGCAGAGAAAATAGTCAAAGAAAATATATAAGTATATATATTTTTCTCCCAAAGCAAACACATTATGGTGAGAGCATACTGTATATTTCAAACAGCAATGTCCTCAGCTAAGACCTACTTATTGTGATTATAGTCGTAATGCTGAGTAGTAGTAAACTAAACAGAGCAAGACAGAAATTCTGGATGTAAGTTTGCAAAAGATGGAGAGTGATTCTCAGGATGTACGACTTGTCTGACCTCCTTCTTATGCTCTTGAGCAAAGATGTTTTTTACTTTGAGTTAAGTATAAGAGAATCTCTACATTTGGATCATGAAAAAAAACCATGCAGCAACTGTATGAAACGGGGATGAAGAAGACCCGTGGAGGAAACACCATCTGTGGTAAGATGACACCCTGGTTGACTGTATTTTGAGAAAACATGGACTCCTCATGTGTTGTTTACCACAGCTTGCAATTTCACACCACTGATGAACTATATTCTCATTAGTGGCTGTCAGTAGCTGCAAAGAACTTGAGCTTCAAGAAAAATAGGTAGTTTTTTTCTCAAAGTAAAGGCACAGATTTGTTATGCAAACTACTATTAGATATAATTTACGTCTTGAGGCACTAGGTCAGCATTTACATAGTGAACTCAGGATGAGAATACTGAATAGTAACTTAAACACCCTTGCGGACAACCAGTAATGTGCTGACTAAGGTAAAGAGAACCAATGGAAATACTCATAACATGGAGCCCAAAGATCTATAATGACCCTTGGTTACCATACATCTGATTTGAAAAGGCCTGCAGGGCCATGCAATGTAAAACGGTCCACTCCATTAATATCACAGGAGCCGTAAAGCTGTCACTGCCACTCCATGCTCTTCCCACATAAAGCTGATTTGTGATGGCTCCAATCCGCCAGCCCTCAGTCTCCCTAATGATGGTGAGATCCATCACACTCATTTAATCAGAGCTGAAAGGAAAGCAAAGAAGATGGATGAGGCCATTGTGCGCCTCAATAAGTACTTTATAAAGTCACTCTCGTACCCTGTCCCACACCGCCCAAAACCTAGATGATAATATAATCAGTAATTTAGTGCAGTTGAAGTTGTTGTTTTCTTTTTCTAATCACTTGCCTCAACTGTTGAAGCTAATCAGCACGTAGCACAAACAGCTTGAAGTCTTTAATTTATGATTCCATTCGATACAATGCACATTCTTCCGAGAGCATTTGAGACTGTGGAAAAGACAAAAACAGAGAGACAGAGCATGTGACAGCCAGCTAACCGGCTAACGTTACCCTTGAGTTTTGCTCAATATTGCTATTGAATGCAACATAGTGGTAATAAGTGTCATTCAATTATAGTTCTAGATAGTTACTGATAGCATAACATAAAAGCCAACACAGGTAATTACTGATCACAACTTTGGTTTGGTGAGAACATTAACATATGCAGTGTGAAACTGTGCCCCCTCAAAAAAATTCCATGGTGCTGGTAATGCCCCTGTCATCAAGGCAACATTGTTTGACAGTGCCCTCCAAAACCCATGCAAACCGGTATAATTGTTACTAAAATTATTCATTGGTTAGGATCCCAGAGTGGAATGAAAACTGACGTTTCTGGTTTTTAAAGTCAGGTGTTACTACGTACGCACAGATATCCACCTGACCTTCTCCCCTAAGAGGATTTGCAGAGTTATAACAAAATAATGCTACTTCTGTCTTTGTCTCTCAGAGACAAATCACAAGAGGTTGCTTGAAAAGAAAGCTTTAAAAAAATTGGCAATTTTAAGTGTTTAAACAAAAGACCAATTGGAGGAGGACAGTTTTGATGGACAGACAAAAACACAAACACATACAGACAAACAGAAAAAAATGAGAGAGGAGGAAGAAATCAAACAAAAAAAAAATCCCCATAACTGGCAGTCAATCACTCACAGCTGATGTATAATGCATGCGTAGTGAGTACCGGCTCCCTTTCGTATGGACATTTCTAAGAAAGTCTCTGTAATCTCTGTGTTCTTTCCCCACATCAAGTTTGATAGCAGCATACATAAAGTGTCCAGATGTGCAGATGTGTGGCAGAGTGGGCAGGCTGAGGTGATGGACTTGTGCCCCCTGGAGGACCTGGGAGTTCATTGTGCAGTCAGCTGTGCAGGATGAGGAAGTAAGTAGAGAAAAACAACCGATAAAAGACAGGTGGATACAATCAAATCCAAAATTAAAGTGAACATGGCAGAAGGTTATTTGGTTCTTTCAGTAGATTTACTTTTAAAGAATGATAAATGAAAGTTTGGCTGTTTCTTTCCTCTCTCTTTTGTGATCAGACATGGCCATTTCAGAGTGTTTGCTGCAATTGGCCTTTACCTGTTCATGAATGCAGCCAATTCCACACCATCACATTACATCTGCAATTCAGCAGAAAGTTGACAATGTTATTCCTTTGCCTAAAGCTATTGAACCATATCCGTCTGTGCACAGCAAGCCACTAAACCATCTGTAAGTGTGTGTGTATGTGTGTGTGTATGTATTTGGAGCAGAGTTGTGGGTTGATATATTGGGAAAACAAATGGGTGGGCAGGGGCGGGGGTGGACAGTGGGGAAAGGCAGAGGAGTATTAGGGGTGTTGGAAGTGTGCAAGCAGCCAAACAAATAGCTGACTCTGTATTCCTCCAGGCAAAATGAGGTTACTTCTCCGGTGAAGCTGCCCAATAAACTCTACAATCAGGTTAGGGTCATAGCTAGACAGGACCCACAGCTTATCACTTTTTGTATGCACGTGTGTGTGTGTGTGTGTGTGTGTACGCGAGCATGCATTAGTGAGTGTGTAAGCCTGATGTAAAGAAAGGAAGGGTGAAAGACAGAGAGGAAGGAGTGAGCGAAGCAGCAGAATATGAAAGAGGAAAAAGAGGAGACGCACGCAGAGTGAGACGACAACCTTTCCTGTTTGTGAGAGCTTAGCCCACTGGGACCACCCGTGCCACCATATTAGATTTTCTGCCTTATTGCCTTGGCCAAACTCTCTCGCCTCAGGTCACTTTCCTGTATAAGGGGACTCGCATTACTCCAATCTCCTGATATGTTGATTGTTGCAACCTCACAGATATGTTGATCCAAAGCCAAGGCTTTAATATCAGCCGGCTAACCTTTTAAGATCCACCCCAGATTAATTCAATTCAAACAACGTTAACAGCGAGCATGTCAATATTGAAAATATTAACTTCAGTAATGCATGTGGGTATATCCTATTTCAACAGACGGGGGTCCTGAGAGACCAGGAAGATTCATCTTAATAGGGGAGCTGCATCAGCAGCCGCATCACTCATTTAGTTAATAAATGATGAGGGGTGTGTTGCCAGAGCTTCGTTCACCCCTTTTTTTTTTAACTCGGTCATAGGGTAGATGAGGGCTATGCAAATGATGAGGGTGGGAAGCTGTAATCTGCTGCTCAGACTGATGTGATCTCAGTGGCGTAAAAAAAAGAAGAAGCAAGTAGTCAAAAATGAATATGTATACATGGAAAGAGCACTATTTTCTTTCAAAATATTGAAAGAAAATATTGAAAGAAAATATTAATACATTTAAAATATTTTCTTTCACTCCATCTCTGACTAACCTGGACTGATTAATGAAATGTAATTCAACTGCAGACATGCATGCATACATATATAAACCTGACTTGCCCTTAAGACTGCAACACAGACACTGATACCCCTCATGCTTTCACTATAGATAAGTATTATAGATATCAATGACAAATTGACCTCTGAATGTGAAAAATATATTTCATATGTCGTGTTGCTTTTAAATCTTTCAAGAAAATATCCCTTCACGGAAAACACAATAAACATACAGCAGGATGTTCATCATATACGCCGAGTCCTTATGCAGATAACCTTCAACACTACAGTCACAGTCATTCAGCAAACATGGCTCAGAGGAAATTATACGGATGAACTCCTGACATTCAAGAGCATGCTACAGATGGAAAGAGAGCTCTGCAGGTGATTGTTGGAGGTTGGAAACAAATGAGGAAATTATAAACACATACCATATGAGTCATCCATCATACTGTATGTGTCTATGGCATGGCTCAGCATGTGCTGGTGTGCAAGCAGTAATCTGCCTCATACAAATTCATATACTGAACAGTACGGACTCTCTTTTTCATATCATACGTGAACATATCCCTAAATCAAGCTTGCCAAATCACTGGGACTAATGCAACTTGTCAGATCTCCTGCTGTATTCTCAAAATAAGAATTATTCACATTGTGTCTATTCCTTTTGAAATCCATATGTTGAATATGTACCCGAATTAACTTAAAAGAAGACTGGGAAAGGATGCACATAAAAATCCATTATTGTTCTGTCATTGTCTTTATCATCACAACAACCTACTCTTACATCAGCATAGGCAGCACAGAACTGGATGAACTCTGCATGGCATGATATGCAGAGAAACTGAGGGGACAAAGGAGGAGATGCCGGATATGAAAGGAGCGAAAGATGTTTAAGTTGCAAATTAAGTTGAGATAAGTGCTCACTCAAAACAGAGAAAAGAAAGGAGGTATTTGGCAGAGACTGTGAAGTCAATGCTGGGTCATGCACAAAGAAGAAAAACAAGTGGAGACTGCTGCTGAGGCTGTATCAGCTCTATTATTATCAGCCCAGGGACCAGAAACAAGATTTTCCCTCATAAATGGACAAATGGTGACGTCGCCAGTCTAGATTCATGGATGGCGTTTTCAGAAGAATTGCAGCTTTAATGACTTGAGATTCTTATTTTAATGGGGGGAAAGACTAAATTATGTAATTTAATTCTCTCTGCTACATTTAAAGCCTGCTGGCCTTAATCTTGGCGCAGTACAGAGAGCTGTCCAAGCTCTGTGACACCAGTCAAATCTTATCAGTCTCATGGTAGTTATGATGTAAGAAAGTGCAATGAAATGACTATGCATCATCAGTAAAGGCATTAATATCTTTTTACATTCAGTGATTGTTTAATTGACCCTTGTTTCACAGACTGCAACGTTGGCTGTCGTTTTCCTCGGTCGAGTATTGACAAAAGGAATATGAAATGAAGGACAGGACAGAACATTCAATACCACATTTTTTAAAGTAAAGATTCCCTTCAACTTTCTTTCAAAATGAGCTTTTAATTGAATGAAAAAGTTCATATTTTAGACAACTCGCTGTCGCTGTCACAGTATCCTCGCATTACAGAACACTGCGTCTTAAGTTACTCAATAAACTTTCAATGTTTTCTTGTTAATATTTACTTGGGTTGTTAATTATTCATTGATCAAACAATAATTGACATACTGTTACTCATTAAATTCACTTTCATAGGAGATTTAAAAGCCTATTAATGAAAAAAAAGACAAACTTGCAAATGTATGTTTATGAATTCATTACTGGGTAAATACATTTCTCATGAATTATGTATGAATGTTCTCATAAAGAACACTGGAAACTACCAATCTGATACCAATGTTTAATTAATATTTATTAATAATTATTTAATTAGTAACCTGTGTGCCTCACTGTGTGGAAGAGACTGGGATCAGTCTTTTATGTGTAAAGCAAAATCAGGCTTGACTTAAACATTGCATTCCTAACTTTGTAAAGCAAAATGCAACAAATAATTACATAGATATAAATTTACTGAATTGTTATTTATTAAAATAATGGTATCCGATACCATATCGGCCAATTGTCAGTGATACCTGATCAAGCTATTTGAGTCAGGCTGATATATTGGTGCATCTCTAGAAACTATTCTCATATATAAAGTTTTATGGCTACAGTATGTGAGAATCCCCTGACTAGATATATTACTAAGAGCTATATATAGCTTAAGCCATTTTACGAGCTACAAAATGTTTTGTAACTATTTGAATCTACATTTTTAAAAATTAAATGACATGTTTCTGGCCTATATTCTCAATAATCATACCTACCACGTAATTTTACTGATATAATGAATCAACAACAAAAGGGCAGATTTTAAAATAAGATCAAACCTGATTGTGTGTTGCTGTTTGGCTTGTCCCTGCTTGCAACTTGACAAAACAGCAGTGCTGTAGTCATGTATTTTCTACGGCACCTCGCCTCATCAGGCTCATCAGATCAGTTAAGAGGTAACAGAACAGATTTTCAATGAAAGGACCACCACATTGGTTGCTCATGTGTACAGTAATTTTGCTCTAAGCTCTTCTGGAAGCCTCCTTGCTTCTCTGAACACATTAAGAGAATTGATCTGTCATCTTAATGATTACAGACCTTGATCAAACTCTTATGGTCATGCATGGAAGCAAGATGTGGAAGATATGAAATGCACTAAATATGATCCAGCTAACTACACATGCTTCATGTGCAGATGTTCAGTCTACTGAAGTTCAAGAGCTGTCTTTATGAATATGAGTTAATCCATATTGCCAATTAATTGGTTAAAAGGGAAAACTCAATAACATATCAAGCATTTCTTTGACTCATAGAAGGCTAGTAATACTGTCTAGTATCTTCTGCCCCCAAGCTAAATAGGAAAATAACCATAATGTACATTATCATCATGAAGCTCACATGGAGTCAAACAACAAGAAGCTATCAGTAATGGTTATATTTTTTTGTCCTTTAACTCTGCAGGGTTGTAAGCGACAACAGAGTTAGCGTGACTGAATTCCATGGACACTAAATGCTGTGCAGCTGGGAAAGTGATTTCTGCAATAAAAATGTTTAAAGAATAATACAATAACAATAAAATGAAAGATAATACTAAAGATAATACTCCATGCTAAAAAAATGCAAGTTTAATTTCTAAAAACTGTTTATCTTATATTCTTATATTCTGTAATTTATGATATTAAAAGTGTGTAATACTGCATAAATACAGTGAATTAAAATAAGAAGGCCAATAAATGCCTCTGAGCTCAAGAAAACTGACGAGTAAAAGTATTAATTATTGGTTGATCAGTGATAAAGCACATCCCTTCTCAGTTTTGTTGTATGTTAGACTTACAGTAAATGAGGATCTATTGACCTGATGGCATCACATTAGGAGTTTATGCAAAAGTCTAAAAAAAACCAAAACTTTTCTTTTTTTTCATTTTTCTTCCTTGCATAATAGAGCAATCATATTCATTTAAAAGCTTAAAAGTAGGTTCATTATGATGTCATTTATTCTTTCATCATGCATATGGAAATGATGCACTATCTTGTAATCATAATTACCATACCATTACCTTTGCACTACCCTCACTCAGATGTTTTCACTACAGCTTGAATATTACATTGATATTGCACTTATTACACAGATTTTTGGTGGTGCTGGTTGGGTGTATGTAAGTGTATGTGAGTGTAAGTGTATATGTAAGTGATCTAAAATAATTAAATCTGTAATTTTACACTCTATAAAATATACTTTCCTACTAATTTTTTAATGTAACGGTTAGATTCTTACACAGACAGAAAAAAACATACTTTTCAGTAAGTAGTTTTATGTGTCAAACAATACATTAGCATATTAAGTTGTTCCTTAAAATGCTATAATGAGTGAGCATCTATCAACAATTTTGTTAACACTTTATTTTATGGATCTTTTACTTTCCTACTAATTTCCAGGACATTTTTTTTTCAGTAAAAGTAGCTGCTGTGTACTGTAACTGTTAATTCTTAGGACATTTCTTTGAAAGGGTTACATCATTTGGTATTATATGGGAGTTATAGTTTTTAAGAGAGAATCAGTGGAATTTGAAAAGTCAGGCCATGTATGCTGCCGTATTCACAAGGGAAGATCATCATGTCCTGCTTTTGATAAGATATGACAGAACCTGGATGGCACTTATGTAGATTCCTGCCTTAAAACACAAGATGGAGAGATTAGACTTTCCTACAGCTCAGAATACCTTAGGTCACCTTTTTGAACATCTCACAAATCCTGCAGTGCAATATGGTTAAAAAAAGAATCAAGAAAAAGACAAACACCCTGGGCACAGGGTACATCTGCTGTTAAGGTGAGAGATATCAAACAAAATACAAGAAGGAGTCTTGACACTGAGAATCCTCTGACAGATGCAAATGCTGTGGATGTCCGAAAGGATTTTGATCAAGGAGTCAACCAGCAAGAGGCTGAAGAGGAAATGGCCCTTGGTTTCTTGCCACCAAAAAAAAAAACAAAGCCAGTGTCATATGATTTAGAGATTTACAGATGTGGGGAATATACACTTACTTGGATCATGGGTCATTAAAATAGTCTGAATTCATTTCCTGTTATTTTGAATGTTTGTTATGTTTAGTTACCAGCTCATCAACTGACCATCTGACTAGCATTAAAGCATCAATATGACAAGACCACAGAGCATTTTGCTCTATATTGGTGGGGAGGAAAATGGGCTTTCTATTCAAAAAGGCTATGACAGATTTTTATTCTTACGCAACTTTCTCCTTCATACAGACATACACACACCACACTGACAGTACAAAGACCGTGCAGATGTACAAAGCTCTAAGTGGAGTAAATGCTCCGCAATTACTTCCAGCAAGCAGGTTGTTTTTGGTTTCATTTGTTTGTCTATCAGCAGGATATTTCAAAAAAGTATCAAACAAATGTGAATTGAACTTTGGTGGAATACTAATATAAAAAAAAAAACCCAACAGCATCAGTTATTTCAGCAAATGCCCCAAAACAACATGTTCAAGTAAGAAAGCTCTGCAGTAAGTATGACGGGAGCAAAGGAGGAAATCAGGTGACGTTATTAGTCCGCATGGGAGGAGGTCAGGGATCAATATGTCAGCAAAACATAACAAGGGAGGCGGCTGTTTGTTTTCTGTTTCCCTTAACCAAGTTGTTATTATTTTAACAATGATGACGAAGGATCAGTAACCTACCAAAGACCTTTTTGTGCCTAAACCTAACCAAACCAATCATAAACCTATCTATTGTAAGGTGATTTACAATGGTTATTAAAAAGGCACTTACAAATCATGTCCTTGTGATAGGGGTGTCAGATCAGAAAATGTTTTATATTGTTCTGTGTCTATATATATATATAGACACATATATATATATATATATAATTTTAAGCCATTAAAAAAGTCTATCCATACCCTCATCAGGGTCCTAGCCCCAGTGGCAGAAGAGCAGCTCAGGCATCTTTTTCCCAAGCTATGTCCTCCCTGCCCCTTCTAGGGATCCTGAGGCGTTCCCAGACCAGTTGGAATATATAGTATAGTCCCTACTGAATCTTCTGGGCTTCCTCTCAGTCAGACGTGCCCAGATTACCGCCACAGGGAGGCTTCAGGGAGACATCCTAATCAGATGCCCCCACCTCTTCAGCAGGCTCCATTCAACATAAAGTAGCAACTGTTGCAAGAAAAGGTTAGGAGCTTAAATAGGGTATCAGAGTATCTGAGCTCCTCAGTCTATCCCTGCAAAGAAAACTAATTTCATCTGCTTGTATCTGCAGTTTCATCCTTTTGGTCACAACCCAAAGCTTGTGACTAAAGGTGAGAGTTGGAGTGTAGATGCGCCGGTAAATCCCGAGCTTCACCTTCAGGCTCCAAGCAAGGCCTGAAGGCAAAGCCAGTAAAGCAAACTGAACTGAAGACAGACAGAAAGAAATAAAAATGTGTACTGTACAAACAGAAATACAGAGGAAGAGAGTAAATATTTGCATGGGAGAATAAGAAAAGAGAGAGCAAAGATAAAGGAGGTGACATTAATGTCCCATTTGCTACAAGCTGTAACGCAGTTAAATGTTACTCATAATCAATTAGGCATGAGGCTAATTTGCAGTGCTAAATCTCTAATTCATTGTTTTATAAAGGACTGAACTCATAATCATTATGAGCATAAATTAAACCAGTCATGCTGAGCAGAAAGACATTTTACTTACCAAACTGTGATTTAATTGAAGTGTTCGGAGGGTTGCCAGAGTCACACTGGCAAAACTTGAAGTCATACTCGCAACAAAAGCCTCAACAGGAATGAAAATTAACTTCATTAGCTGTGGTACATGCCAGCAAAATGAGTTGTTTTTACATTGTTGAGTGCATTGTTGTAATCAGATGGCTTACACAATTGTAACAATCTGTTAGATGACTCTTCAGTTAAGAAATAACAGAGAAACAGTTGCGTAAATAAAAAAAAGGAACATTACACACATTTCATATCCTAGAGCCGTGTCTGATTGTAGCTGCAAAAATAGCTGTTGTACTTCTTTGAGGTAACAGCAACTGTGAAACACATGAATATAGCACCTCAAAATAAAAACTGTTGCTACAGTGTGAGCTTTGGCTGCATTAAAAAACCCAGGTTGGAAGCTGAATGGTTACAGCGCATGCCACATCACTGCAATGTCCCCGGTTTGACTCCGGATGGGGGCCCTTGTTGTTTGTCATGCCCCTCTCTCTCTCGCTCTCTCCTTGTTTCTGGTCTGCTTCTCCACTATCAGCTGTCCATTAAAGGCAAAAATGCCCCAAAAAACATATCTTTAAAATAAAAGTTGGGTTCACAGCCACTTTGTCAAGTGTTGCCGTGTTTGTTGGTGTGTTTATGGATGTGTGAAAGTGAGAAAGGCTGTGAATAAAATACACAAAGTGAGGGAAAAGTAGACACAGGGACATTGTGCTAAGGAAAGTTTTGGAAGACACAGAAGGTAATGATGGTGAATCCAGTGAAATGCTATGCAAATTTCCTCTTAAACAACGGCAACCATGCCATATATCCCATACATATATATCCTATATACAGTATATGGATGGAGTGAGGAAATAATGTGGTGGAAAACCGCTTGAGAATCAGTTGAGGGTTACATTGTATACCATATGTTTGTGAGACTTGTGAAGCTGTCTAGAGATATCTGTAGTGAGTCCCCAGAACAGTTTTCTCTTTGTTTAATTCTGTTCAAACTCCAGCGATGTCAGTCTCCCAACATCAAGCTGTTGAACAAAAGAGGAAGATATGCTGTCTGATATGCCAGTACAGTAGATGATATAAACCAGTGAATCAACTGGGTCAACGACACTGCAGAGCTAAGTCCCATACCGGCATAAAAACACCAGTGTTTCTTGCCCGGGACTGTAATGCATGCATGCGGCTGAAAAACAGAGAGGAACATGAGGCTCCAGATTTATGCATTAGCTTCCCACTTGTGTACTGTAATGACTGCCAGTAAATGAGTGCGTACACAGAAACAGCAGGACTCAATCACACCCATAAAGATGTCTGTTTCATTGCAACAACTGTGTATGAGATCATTAGCTCGCAGCATTTGTCACCTTTAGTGATTTCTCGAGTTTGGTGATTGTGAGTTGTTTGCTGTAATAACATGATGCATTTTTAATTCAGTCACTGTGTATTAATTATAAAATTAAAATTAAAAACTGAATTTATCCACCCTTTTAGTTGTTTAGTTGTTTTTTTTTTTACTTGTTTTCAAACTAAATTTACAGATACTGATGGCTCTTGTACTTTTTGTGGAAAATGTTTTGAAACCTCTACTGCTCTAAAACCCTTTTTACCTGCGTGGAAACTTTGTTATTTGTTTTCCAAAATCAACTCCACATACTCCTTTAGCCTCAGAGACATTTTCTGTTATTTTGACATACAGCATCAATCTTTTTTTTTTTTTTTTTTGCTCTAATGGTGAAATACTTTCTAGCAAAGGCCACTGAAAGGTGTAACAAATATCCCTCATTTTTTAGCAGAAACAGATTACTAGACTCTGTTAAATTGCTCAAAAGTGAGAAAGTAATTTTTTCCCGAGTCATATATTTGTACCTCTGTCTTTTCTTTTCTCACGATTCATATTGAGTTTACTGTTTTTATTGTTTGAAGTTTTGTTTGATGTTTGTGTGTTTATCTTATTATTTGTACTGTCTGTTTAACTTATTATTCCTTCAAAAAAAGAAGAGTTCATTTCCTCTCTATCTCATCATTTAGCACATCAGTATGCTATTCTGCTCTAAGTCAGTTTTGATACATATTGCTTCTGAGTGTCTCCATCAGTTTTGGGCTCTGCTCCAAGTTGTGGTTGCAAAGAACACTATTATTCATCATTTACATTGACAGCTGCTGTTCTTGCCCTGTTTATGATCCTATATACTCCTGCCAACTAAGAGTTGAGTCTTTTAATCAGATAAAGGCTCTCACCCCTCAGATTACCCTTTGATCAGGTCATCTTGATAATGCTTTGAAATGCTTTAGATCCTGTCTTCGTTATGACTGTTAAGAAAACCATACACTGCTTGATGCCCACAACCTGTCCACTTTGACGTGCTGCTGCCCATCTTACGACTGACGTTACTGGCTCTGTGGCGCTATCAATCATGTCCATTATTAAGATCTCATTAGGCACTGCGAATGTCCCCTCTTGTCTTAAATATAGTAGAATCTGGAGATAATGAGCCAATAGCACCATATCATACTGTCAAGACAATGTGACATCACATCTATACTAACACACAGTATGCCAGACAAATTAGAAAAAATAAGGCAAAGATGTGCTTTGTAGTACCATTACATTTTCCCAGTGATAGGTATCTTAATGACCAATAAAGAACACATAAGCACTGCAAATTAGGAGTACCAATTACAGAAATGTTAGCCAGTAAAAATGACATAATGGTAGTTATGGCATCTTTATGACCATAATGAATAAGATATACATATAAAAACAATGAGTACATAAAATATAACACAACTGAAAGATTATAGCCATGCTAGTGGCTCTGTGAGGCTTTAATTTGGCGGGGCCATGAGATAAATGATAAAGTCATTCAGGTAATATTCATATTTACCATCTTACCATCTTACTTACTTGAGTGTGTAAGTAGTTAATATGAGCTTATTTGCACTAAATACAAAGCTAATGAGAGTGTCACCTTTGCAGATATTTGGTCATAACCCAAAAGTATTTGACAAAAACTAAAGTTTTGACCTCCTGATGGTTACAAAAGGTCTGGGGAACCATGGATATCTGCACTAAATTTTGTACCAAAATCATTTGGATTTATCATCTGGAGATCATGAATGTCCAAATTTCATGGCAATCGATCCAATTTTTTAGATATTTCAGTCTGAACCAAAGTCACACCACTGACGGAGCTAAAAATCCATATATATATATATATATATAAATGCAATGTGACTTATGGTCTCGACATGAAATGTGACAATCCCCACAGGCACTAAAAGGTGCTCTTATGATGCTCATATGACTCATGTCAATATGCACAGCCTTTGTCCTGTGCTGACTCAGTTTAAACAGAGATATGTGGTTTGGCAATGCAGGGCTAGTCCATCCCTTATATACCAAAGCGTAAGCGAGAACCCTTTGTGTAATTTCAATAAAAGCCTGTAAGCTGAAACCCCACTTTCCTCCCGCCAACATCCTTCCATCAAAGGCTCTCATGGGGTCTGCTTAGTTATTAGCCACTGCTCCATATTTGTGAGGTGTCAGAAGTAATAAGCAGGTTCCAGGTTACCTCTGCCTGTGTCTGTCAGACAGAATATTGGATCCACAGCTCCCACAAGGCCCCACTGGGACTGTCTACCTGCCAGCACCATCAATTAGCCTAACGTACAATAACGTCACCAGCCACAGGGAGATGGGGACTCCAGGGAAGGAGCTTGGAGACACCACTGCCTGGCTAGGTATATTTTCACATATACTGTACCTCCCTAATGGAAGAAGGGGACGTGGCATAATTCAATTCTTGCATACAGAGGCACGTATACTGGAGCATGGATGGATGGATGCAAGCATATAGGGACAACAATTTTATATACAATGTGTAAATGTCAAAACTTTAATTTGAAATACGACATCACCAAGAGGCAAGAGTGAGTTTTAGGAATGGAAAAAATAACTTCATGCCTTGAGTAAGGTTTTTGTGACAATTATTCAAACACTATCTTCTCCTTGATTGAGTTCATGAAAGAAGGCTTTTAACATCAGGAAAAAAGTTAAGCCTACTTATAATTTATGACATTTAAAGGGTGCGTTAACATGCACATTTACAGGTCTATATTTATATTCTGGGGTTCTACTGGAATATCTTTGCATGATTTACAGTTCAAAAAAGCTCTGACTGGCTCTTTATGCAGCCCCTCAGTTCAGCCTCTGAGAGAGGCCATTTAGGCCGTTTTTGATTGGTTAGCTTTTGAAGCTGCCCCTTGACAGAATGGTTACAGAGCCTACGTGAACAAAAAATAGTAGTCGGATTTCACTTCTTTTTCTTGTTCTTTACTTGAAATGGAAACTTTTCAAATACATCAGTACATGTTTGAGCCTGAATCCGATCTGAAATATGCAAGTGGACAACTTCCCATTGGATAACAAACAACTTGGTTTTTCAACTTGACGGGTTAGTACTCCTCTGTGCAGATTGGAATCAGTTGTCAGGGAAAACCCAAAGAGGTAGACTCCACATATAATTATCTTTAATTATAAATGATTGGTTTCTTAGATTTGTGACATTTGAAATCCTGCCTGACTGAATCTGTGTTTTTGAGACTGTCCTTGGTACACTGTAGTTTCAAAGCAGAAATGCTCAGCCATGGCTTTGTCTGCTTATTTCACTCCTGATATGTCTTGTAGCATATGAAAAACACCACATGGACATATTAACAAGGTTAAAAACTTGATTTTCATTGGAGGGAGTCTTGAGTTGCATGTTGGTTGGTTGCATCATTTACCCCAATTTATTTCATAAGAGGATTTCTGACTGATTATCTATTTTTTAATTAATGATGTAATTTCCCTTGCATTTGGTAATACAATTTATTTATTGTGAAGTAGAAAATAGGATCTGTACATTTTCTAAAACCTTCCTCCACATTTTAGCTCATATTCTTTGTACTAAGAAATCAGCAGAGACATGTATAAAACTGATGGGAGCTGAATTCTGCTCTAAGTGGCTATTCACACCAACTCACTTACATAAAGCTGAACTGTGCCCAAACTTCAGCTGTTTCCAAATGCGGTGAGATCTCTCCTTTAACATCACTGTGCTCTTCTCTGTCGCTCGTCATCTCTGGGTGCTCATTTGAAATGAATGACTACTGCTCAGTTGGTCTCTCGATGTCACTCCTTGTGTGAGTGTTCTGCTATACGGGGTTGTCACAGTGGCTGCCAAAGCTGGACCTTCGAAAAGGTTCCCAATTGTGGTTTCATTTCTGATGTGTCTTAGAAATGGCAACTGTCAGAGACAGTCTGTCTTGGACTTTGTTGTTCAGACGGTTCAGATGGATGTTCAGCAACTGGGTCAGGATGGTTGGCTCTCTCAGCTGTGGGGACATTAAATGGACGCAGGTGGAATACAGTCTTTGCAGAAAAAAGCTCTTGCAGAGAAACAGACTCTTTCTGTTGCAGATGGAGAATGCAGAGTTGTTTTATCATTTGGTCTTTCACAGTGGCTAATACTAAAGCGCCTTATTTTTATGCCGCATTTAAAAATGCCACAAGGATGTCTTTTGTGGTGGTATGAATATAAAATGTGAGAATTGGAAAGAGCAAAACAGTGGTTAGAGAGACAAATTCAGCCTTGTGCAAAGAACCACGTTCAATCAGAGACAAAGAAATATTAAATTTAATGTCTATATACCTTTCATTACCGTGTTATTGAAACAAAACATTTAACATGTTCACAATGTACTAGTAATTCACATAATCAAGCAGTCATCA
Source organism: Thunnus thynnus (assembly GCF_963924715.1). Lineage (NCBI taxonomy): Eukaryota > Metazoa > Chordata > Actinopteri > Scombriformes > Scombridae > Thunnus > Thunnus thynnus. The sequence continues at coordinate 9,162,227 of NC_089535.1, forward strand.
CCTAAAACTTGAGCCTGTCCTCCAAGAGAAATCACCTAATAGGTTGTAATGTCAGTCGGCCAAAAACAACCTATTGTTACGTTTGAGTGACAGACTTCATCTAGCGGTCGTAGTAATTATGACCCTGAGAGGTGACACAGTTCAGACGACGTATATATAAGGTGACAAATTTCCATATTCAGAGGTGGTGGATTGGGTGGATGGTTAGACCCTAACTTGCAAAAAGTGGACTTAGTAGACTTTGCTGCAGAAGACTACCGTTCATTTCCCATTCACGACCGTGAGTCAGGACCATTTTTTTGACAAAGACGGTTGCAGAACTTTAAGGAAGTAGTAACTTTAACCCCTCACCACGTTTCATGTGATCATTTTTTTACACAAACCATGATCCTTTCATGAACCATGAACCATCATCCTTTCTCTAATTCACTATTAAACTACAAAGATGTTTTTCTTCAAAGCTGTCAAGACATGAATTATAGGCAGTCAAAGAAAAAAAAAATCAAGGGTTATTTTTTTATTGTTCTGATTTATAAAGATAGATGTTTACCAGGTAAGGTCGAGTAAAACAGCCAGGCTCACTATTGCCTCAGTATTTCCTCACTCCCATGCCCATTCTCTCTTTGGAGTATTATTCTAATTAAGGTGCTGACATGTCAAAAGCTGGCACCAACACAAAGTGTAATAAAATCTGTGTTCTCCCTGACATTTTGAGTTCGAGATGACAACCCCACAGAGGTTAAGAATAAAAGAGCATTTTTTTCCCTATGAGCTAAATTCATGAAAATAAAAGCTTTGCCAAAACACGAGTTGAACTCCTGCCATAGAGAAAAAGGGGCTGCTATTTTCAAACTTGAACACCTGAAAACTCATCACAACCAACCAGGTACATCAAGGCTGTGTGAAGAAGCCAAGAAGCGACTGCTGGCGCAAATCAAAATACTCAGTGCAATGAGCCCAAATCATTGTTCTACAGCATCATGCCCTGCAATGAAACTCTTCATGTGATAATAGACTGTAGCATGACGAAATTTCCCTGCAGCAGCTTTTATTCAGAGAGTTAATTTATTGCTTGTTAATTCTATGTGGGAAATATGTTGACAGCAACCTTTTTTTAAACATCTACATGCATGTATACAAGTGAATTACGTGATGAAAGACTTGCTTTACATATGCTCTGAAGTGTGAATCCTGTACAGATAAACAACTCGATCGATCCTGTGTTGATAAATCCACATTTTCATGTGTTAGGAAAGATTTCAGAGAAATGTTTTTTACAAGTTGCTCCATAAATCAAGCCTGTTAAGTGGCAGACTAGGCATTTCTTAAACAGACAGCATCTCTGCACCATAATTGTCAGGGCTTTTAAGAAGATCACAAATCCCTATGTGTGCTCATGACAGATCCCGTCTTTCCCTAACACCATCAACTGTCTAACCAATGCGGGTGACAAGGAACGAAGGTGACACTTACATCGAGGAATACTAAAGAGAGGTCTCTGTGGTCTAAAATACAAAGAACTGTGATTCCAGTACAGATGCAATATTAATAGAGCAAAGACACTTACAGGAAAATATGTAAGTCTATATGTTTTCTTCTTCTTTGCTAAAAGTGTTTGTGCAGCAAAAACTGTAAGACCAAAAGTCACCAAAATTGTCTGGTAGGCACATAAAATGACACGAACTGACCTCAAGGTGGCGCTGTAACAATCAAGTTTACATTTTCGCAATTATCTCAAAAATGACTGCTTAGAGTCAAATCTTTTTCATCATTTTAATCTTTCAATTTATCTGCATTTGCTCCAATGATCTTCTGCTCTAAAAATGTCACATTGTGTGACTTTTTCCTCAAATTTCTCAAAATCCTATTTTTCGACAACTTGTCACAAACCGTTAATCATCCCAAAAATGGACTTTGCTGATCTGTTGTTATCATTCTCTCAGCACATCCACTGAACTATGGTCAATTCAGAAGTCCATCACTCTATATTTTTTCAAAATATGCAAAATCAATTAACATCTATATCTCCACAAGTCTTCATTCATATGCTACCAAAATTGAGAGAGACATTCACTAAATGGTAGATATCAAGTGTTTCAAATGGTGTTCAGATCGGTTAAATGGTGAGCCTGCAGTGATAGTCAATATCTTGCTGTAATTTGTACTGTATGCAAAACATTTTGTATTTCTCATAATTTTTAAACAAATTTCACCAAAAAATATGACAATACACTCAAGAACAGCAGGTTAATGTGTGATTTTTTTCATGATTGTATCCCAAACTGTTGTGAACTTTTTAAGTTTTGTGACGTCCCTTTCTCCCTTTCTCTTCCTTGTGCTTGTGAGGTTAGTTTAGCTTCCTGGCCCTGAAGCCAGTGGGCAGGGTTGGAGATGGTGTCAGGAAACTACCTGCACCTGGTTAGTTTACACCTCAGCCTATATGGGTGTCTTCCTTGTTAACCTCTTTCTCTTGTATTCCTCCCACCAGCTAGATGGGTTTTGTATATTTTTTTTGCAGGCATCACACACACTTCATTCATCCTCACACTGCATTCATTACTGACCTAGCTGATATTATTACTATATTTTTTCTTAAGTTTACAATAAATGTCATTTTTAGAAATTTGATAACAATCATGTGATTAGTCTTTCAGCTATTTAGCTGTAAATGTGTAATTTTGGTGAATATTTTGACTTCAGCTGCATCAGTTCCCATAGACCTCCGTTGCATTAAACTTTGAGGTTGTTAAAACAAAAGACACCAGCAGAGCTAGTAGTCCAGGGGTTGAGGTACTGACTGGTCTGCAAGTTCAATACCAGTGGGGACTTTCTGCTGTACACTTGGAGGCTGCTATGATAACTCACCATCTTACAAAATCACTACAACGTACTGATCACCAGCAAAATATTTCATCATGCTCAAGTGTTACAGATCTTTAAATTATTCACTCTCATTGACTTCAATGCAGTACTTTACTAATTGTATGCAGAACTAAGTTAATGTTCGGTGTCAACTGCAGTTATTCATATCCGTGATGGTCTAGTGGTCTAAAGACATGCCCTATAAAAATGAGGTCATCTGTTCAAAAGCAGCCTGGCACCAAGGTTTGTACATCTTCCTGTTTTTGCCCATCTGTTGTGAACTCTTGTGGTTTAAAAGTTGACATGCCATGTCCTGTGCTACTTTTGCAATTTCCAAACTCAAATTCCCAATCTCCCATGAAAATATCCAATATATGTAAAATGCTACAAAAAGTATCTATTCAAAACATCATTCAGTTCATAATTCATCCCATCAAAACCTCCTGGGTCAGTCCCTAAGTATTTTGAATGCCTGTACACACATTGGTGGTCTGATTTGCTCAGTAGTTGAGTGGTAAGGTGGTTGTCTTTCAATGAAAAGTTTAAGAGGTCTAATTCCCCTTTTGCCATCCTGCAAGCAGTCTGAATCTGTGCATTTTCCACGATAAGTTCTGATACTTATCACATAGTAGCAGTAATTGTGTATAAATTACTCGACATGGGATGGATTCCAGATCTTGAACAAAATAAAAATTCAATACAAATGTAGTCATGTGAAACACGTCTTCACTGAAGGTCATAAGGTACATCAAATGTTTCTGAAAGTAGAATCATTTACCTCATGATAAATTATTTTAAAGAAAATCAAGAGTTTTGCTTCTGGTCAATTAAATAAGAAACAAACGCCTAAATGCTCGCAATATACTTGGACCCCAATCATTACCGCTTCTGGCTATATTTTAATATTTTATCTGATTGATGTAAAACCACCACACTGAAGGAATTTGCTGTTGTTGTCATTGTTCTGGTGTGGTGTATGATTATGCAACAAAACATCAGGTTGGGGAAATGCCAATCAAATCTTTGTTGGAATTGGATCCATACTCATGAAGTGAATGAACGTTGTCAGAAGTATGCAGGCCTGGAAGTTAAATTTAGCAAAGATACGACTGTTTAAGATACATGCATATGGTATGAATGTACTGTAGATTGTGAGATGATATGATGGTAGGTAGTTCTCAAACTGGGAATGATTTTACACCTCTTTGGACTGTGGATAAGATTGGATGTAAGAACGTAAGCTTGTATAGTGTCTTTGTGGGTGCTCTGAGGACCAGGGCAAACCTATTCTCAAACCAACAGGAAGGTGTATAATCCACAAGAAGGACAAAAGCTGTTGTGCATGGATCGATGCACTGAGGAGAGAAATGGAAGATTAGAATCAGTACATTTGCAGTGCCTATGCTACCACAGGTAAAGTCACAAAAACCTTATCATTGTATGCAAGATTTATAGCAGCAACACATAGCTATCGATGCACCATGTTGTAATGCATACAGATTCTGGGAGTATAATTCAAGTTATACTTGAATTATACTCCCAGAATATTTTGGAATATAAAATGCTCATCCACTGTAGGCTTGAAAGGTGGCTGTGGCAGCCATTGTACTTTATCCTAGGGATGCAACTAATGATGACTGATTAACCTGCAGATGATTTTATCGATTGATGGAAGAATTGTTTGATCCATTGCAAGTTCACAGAGCTCAAGGTAATATATTTAAATTGCTCACTTTGTCCACAATGCATACACACACACACACAAACATATATAAAAATCCCACTTAGACACACACACACACACACACACACACACTTTCTTTTTTTTTTTTTTACTATATATGACATAGAGAATCACAAACATTTTTCATGTTTCCAGAAGCAGGAACAATCTAATTTATAGAATTTTTGCTTGAAGAATGTTTGTTTGTGGTTAGCTTGACTTGATGGTGTGTACAATAATAAATTCCAGTGTAATGAGGTTTCACAGCAGAAAAATATAAAAATGTCCACTCTTGCAGAAAATTGACTTAATTCTTCATCTGTATTCTCAATATAAAATTCTCAAAATATAAAGACAATTTTTTCTGTTCTGTTCAATTTTTCTGTAATGCACGTTAAACTGCCTACAGTGATTGCTACTTGCAACTATGTTTGTTTACATTTGTTGACAGCAAAGAACAGGACAGAACAGGAGTCCTGGGCAGTTGCATTTAAGAAACAAAAGAAAGGAAAAGAGTGGCAAAGGGTCACTAATGCAGTTTGTAATGTAAAAAATATAGAAAAGGTTGTACAACTTTAAAGGGTAAACAATTTTATATAAAAGTCTGTTTACAGGTCAGCTTGCCTCACAATATGCCACTTAAGGCAATGTTGATTCAGGCTGAAGACTACATGTGTGATAAAAAAAAAAAAAGTCTGACAGCTCAAGGGTATTTTAGCTGCTACTAGCACAACACTCTTGAATTTTTGACTGACCTGTTGGTCCCTTATCACTTTTTTTTAAAAAGATGTCCATTGTGAGTCTGACAGTGTTATAGGAGTTAAATGCTAAATCTGTGGAGTGCTCTTTTAAAGGGGGGGAAAAATAGCAACCCTCTTTCTCTGAATATGGCTGCCTTACAGAGACACTGTTGCTAGCTGAACTGTCACTGACTTGATGGAAATACTCATGCAGGTTTAAATGTGTTATTTTCATGCACCAAGGAGAGTGTGATTAGATCAACTCATTTCATTAAAATCCTAAAACTACCAAAAAAGTAATTAATTGAGATTGCTGTGCAAACTTACTTTTTAGCTCAGAACGCATGCAGGGAAAGCAGAAAGGGTTCACACTGAGCTCCCGCAGAAATCTGAAGAGCTCCATAAGCTATTAATTGTTGACTGTCGAAAATAAAAATCAGCATGTTCTCTTTGCAAGGTAGCGTTAAGGCAGCCATTGAGTGGTCATTACTCATTGTGTTGGCAATTCAGTTGCTGATGACACATGAAGAATATAACTGAGTTGTGCTGTTAAGTGTTGTAAAGTCACATTTGCACCATGCTACGAGAAAAATAAAACATTAGTTCGTAAGAAAGCGTAACAGCAATTACATTTCTAATACCCTAAATAATCATATTTTGCAAACAAAATAACCACCACAAAAAATATGTGGACAAACACACAGTACACAGTCATTTTCTTAGTTCTTAAGGTTCTTAAATAGCAATGTGTGTTTACATTCAGCATTCTTTTCATGGTATATGGCCTTTATATGACTTCAGGTCAGCTATATGAAGGATTTGAGAATCATAGGGAGAGAAAACACAACTCATAACAACAATGAAACAAGAAAAGGAAAAAAAAAGTCTATGCAATGTTAAATATGTAAACCGTAACCAATCACATGACATGATTGGCCGGTTGCAGGCGAGGGACTGGCTGCTATGAGCAAGGCTGTGCAAAAATGACAACAAGCGTGTCAGACCAGCCTGCACATACTGAAGCGATTGAAGCCAAAGCCTGCGATTTGTTTTGGTTGTCACCATTTTGCCTGTATGAGCACAGCAAATTTGATTTTGCTGCCAGCCTTACTGTTTAAGGGTCTGTGCATGTCATGACAGAAAGCATGGGCTCTGCCGTACCCCGTCTTCATTATTACGCCTTGATGATCCGACAGCTTTACATATTTTTCATGTAACTGGAAGACTGCAGTTCCTCCATAAATAATATAAAACCACTTAAATATCACCTCCCTGTACACACACAAGCACCAAATGCAAAGGACCTCGTGTTTTTTTACTGTATTTAACATGCATGCCAGTTGCTGTGTTATTTGCTCTCTGCAAGATGATCACATTTGGTGGTGAATACTTAAAAGTGCATCTTACATTATCATACACCGACTGTGACTAAAGAAAACTCAAAGCAACATGCAGTTAATTCAGTTGGGAGCACACCAGTCAAAAAGATATGGCAACTAATGTTAACACAGTTCCATTTGACATTCATGTCTCTGCAGTAAGCTGCCCCCTGCTTTCCCCAGCAAGCATGCTGAAGATATATCCGGGCTGTAATGCAAATCCCCCCATGGGTGTTCACAGAGTGAAGTCAGGGCAACAACAGTTCTGTGTTATCGGTGTCAGAGCCACTGGATAGACTATATCAGATAAAGTGCTGGGGATGTGGAGGTAAAGCTTTACCTTGCAGCAACATGGGCAAAACAATTTGCATGGCAAAAATCAGTGTACAGCATTTAAATAGGCTGCTTTGTTATGGCAATGGGTGGTGATTGGTCTGTGTAGCGATTAGATGATTGGCAAAGCATGACATTTGTGCTCTCCCTGAACTAATACAATGCTCTTTTTCAGTCAAATGTGTTCAGTTGGTTTTCATGGCTCTGCAGTAATCTGTGCGCTTACCCAGCTGGCACGCTGAAAAGAGATGCAGGGAAGGAATGCTAATAACCCCAAACCAAGAACTATGTGCTAAGATGGAGTGGATGGTTCTAAATAAGCTAGCAACAAATCCTCATACCTAATGACCAAATTGTACGATTTCAAAACAACCCATGCAGCCTAATGTGGTTTATTTTTAACCTACCATCCCTCCTCATCTCTTCTCTACAGAAATAATGCTTGGGCTACACACCCTTTATAACATTATAGACTACCCCAACACAATGCTGTTGAGCAGTCATATGCTTAGTGTGGTTTGACTCATGTTAAAGCTAAAATGGCTCTGTAAGCCATTTCCTTTATCTTCAAGTTTCTCCATGCAAGTTGTTGTTATTCTGATGCACAACAGGGATGTGGCTACGGGGTAGCAGGGCAAACAAGAGGAGGACACAGATACAGACACTAGGGCAAGAAAGGTTGAATGAAAAGGGGCTTTAATAATGGAATGTTAAAAAACAGGCTTATAGTCCGGCAACAAAAACGCAATCCAAACTAGCAAACAAGCTTAAAGAGGCAAAGCAGGCAGGCAGTTCATAAACACACAGAAGGTCTAAAGCACAGGTTCAGACAGGAACAGGTAACAGACAGGAACATGATAGCAGAAAACACATACAGAGTAACAGGATCAGGTACAGATGGCTGGAACATAAGTGATTACATGCAACATTGACAATCTGGCAGGGAATGGATAGCAGGCAACCAGTCTATAAGCTACTGGGGCTGATGAGGTAATGAGCAGCAGGTGAGGATAATTGAGGAGTGGCAACGGATGAGTAAGTGGGTGTGGGAACCAGGCAAGAAAGACAGAGGGCATCTGGTGGACAGGTGGAGAATGGCAAAACCACAGGAAGAGAGAGTGTGGGGCAGAATGCAGGGTCAGAGGTGGAGAGGGCAAAGAAAACAAATAAACAGGACAGGAATCATGATGTATTCAGACGAATCCTTTAGCGAGTTTAAAGATGTGACAGGACAATATAAAAGTTACCTTCTGGTGCAGACATTCAGTAGAGCAGGAGGCAGATATGACCTTGAACTGGACAGAAAGCAGTGTCCTTCTACACTAGACTGTATATTGCACAAAATAGTTCACAGATGTTGTATCATCCTTCCTTGACTGATCTCTGTTTGTGCTGTTGGAATGGTATTTAAAAGTACTTGACACTGCTCCACAAATAGTCAAATGACATATTTGCTGCCAATTCTGCACTTTGAAGGGACTGAGTAGATAGCACAGCCAGCACACACAACGTGTCAAGTCTAGACTTGAATGCCTTGTGCATCCAGTGGCTCTGCAGAGATAGGAACTGAGTCACTGACATCTTTGCTGTCTTTTGAACTATGATTTGAAGAGCTAGATCACACGGCTGGCATCCTTCCTCAGTGTTACTCTTTCACCCTGCACCCTCCCTATCATGACTCACACTCTTTCAAGGCAATTAGCAGATGCACCATACTGGCCTGGCTTTTGCCCACTCACAGGCACTCAAAATTTAATCAGTGACAGGTTGCATTGTCTTGCAGGGATTTCAAAACATCGGGAAATTTATGAAGCACATTCAGCATCAAGGTACCTTTGAGTTACCTTGCTACACTAAACCTAACACGGATAGTCACTCTCATAAAGGTAATGATCCCACCTTATGGCTGGATTTTCCAACAGACACTATTTTATATAAAATAAGATGAAACTGTTGATCCCTGTGAGTTGTTGGAGCTGCAGCAAGTAATATATTTCAATGGGGTATAGGCTAAAGTATGAAGAATCTAAGAACCAAAAATAGTAAACATAAAGCAATAAGGCAATAAAAGCAATAGACCAAATAGCTGTGGAATTATAGTATTTCATACATATCGGTATATAGCCAGCATTTTCTGCCCTGTAGATGTGGGTGTGGGAGAGAAATGGAACATTTTCTCTTACATGAAAAACAAACTAATGGATAAGTATCAGCAGCGTGGCTACATTATAACAGTTAGATGTAATGCAGTTTATGTTGTTGATGCTTGAGAGCATACTCAATGTGATATACTTTTATGAAAAAAAAGGCTTGAAGAAATGAATACCTGACAGAGCTTTTTGTGACCAACATGAATACTATATAGGAACTCATTGTCAACATGTGAATAATAGTTTTAACCCCTTCCTGTCTCTATGGCACAGTAGCTATGCTCTTTATTTATACAATACGTGCCATCTTATTGAATCTATGAAAAGATTTTTTATTTATTTAGCCCATGGTTACAGTGATGGGGTATGAATGCAGTTGGTTTCACTGGACAACTTAATGGGGATCCTGATATACTTGTCAGTGCAATTAATATCCAAAGTTCATTTCATTTAGCATTTAATCCATTATTGATATGTTTAACTCGCTACCTGCTATTTGTTAGGAACCCTGTTCGCAGCTAAAATGTGCAAATAGTAAAGATTCATGTCTTTATGATAGATATATTACTGAAACCATAGAATAATAATGATTTCTATCACTCTCCCAACAGGCCATCTTACAGTAATTTCCATTGTATATTACTGTACTTACATACTATAGCCACTTAAAATCCTTGATGCCGCAAAGCTGGTATCTTCTTGTAACTGGACTCCTCTGACACAGGTTTATGGCCCATTCTAAATTATTGTTCCAGTATTAAAGCTGCCTTAATCCAATTTTAAAACTTTAACAACAGATTAAATGACTATATGAAATGTGAGAGGCATCACTGTAAAGGAAGAACCCACAGAGAATTATCACATGACTCTACAGTGTTTCCCCTATAGGTTGACAGCTTTGGGGGGGTGAGGGGTGGATGCGCTGAGCAAAACTTGGGAGAGACTCGGCCGCCACACATTTCTCTATTCTCTTTTTCTCTGTTCAGCATCGTTAGGTTAGACTAACCCGTTGTTGCTAACTTTGGAGCTAATGCCCCTCACTTTTCTAGCAGCTGGGAAAACAACAGATGCGACTTTTCTTGGTCTTGAGAAACTGCAGCACTTATTAACTGACACACTGCAGCCTACACTGTACATTCACTGTCGGATTGACAACTCACCACTAACCTTTTCCACTGCTCCGCTCGCATTCACCGTCACTTTTCTGTCACTCGCACTAGCTCAACCACTCACTCGCTACACACACACACATTATGCACATCCACTGAGTTTCCCAGGTAGTGACACAGAGGTTGACTCATGTTTTGGAACAGCACTGCACAGAGGCTCCTAAACACTATTGATGTCCAAATGACTGGATATTTGGCATTATTTTTGGCATTAAAAAATATCTTTTTGGCCTGAGGGGGTTCTGGCGGCCCATAAGGCCTGTACAATTATAGGGGAAACACTGCTCTACAGTTCTATAAGCTCTATAGAGAATGTTAGCATCTTTTTATGGCATGCAACTTGGATTTAGTATCATGGCTCTTGGCAACCTCATTTCTTGCAGCAGCAAGCAGCTGTTTTCAGCAAAAAAACCGCAACCCAAACTCCAGCAGCCTTACATTTGTCAGGTGGGTACACAATTATAACTAAGTGCTGATGTTGATCCATGTCTGGTGGATGTGCAACTAGACAACCATTTGCTTTCACTTTCACCATATAATATCTAAATAATAAGTAAATCTGGGTGGGGAGAGTGAAAAAGCAGAGCTTGCCCCTCCCTCATTACCACCACCGAGGTGCCCTTAGCAAGGCCTTTAACCCCAGCTGCTCCAGTGGAGCTGTTCAGTGGCTGGCAGTTTAGACTGTGGTCATACTGGACAGCTTCCAGGTATGAATGTATAACTGTGTGAATGTGATCAGATAATAAAGGTTAAAAAACGTGTTTTGTTTACTGGTTATTCCAGTAAACACAGCACACACACAATCAAACTGTAGGTGATGATAGCAACTGTGAGGTTGGTAACTCCATTATTCCAGAGAGCTGATTGGCTCAAAGTTATCTGGCTAACCCTTTAATAATGGGTGGTGGTACAGCCCCACTTTCTATTGCAAACTTATCTGGAGAGATCAATAATCAAATAACAAAAAGTGTAGCGTCACAACACAAAGATAACTTGGTCATTTGCTTTATTGTCATTATATGTTACTCCCACCCATGTCTCCATTTTAAATGTATTCTCTTAGATTTCCTTTCATCCAGACATTAAATATGTATGGGCTACTTTTTACACAAATATGAACATCACTGGAAACTGATTAGACTTTCTGGTGGTGCCTTAACTATCAAAAAAGTGGGACAAAAGAAACTCCATCCACATCAATACAAGTCAGGGCCAAGTCCATTTATCTGGGTAATATTAAGATAGTACATGATTATAGAGGAAGCTAATTAAAAGCTAATAAAATTTCTCTCATATCTCCTATTGCCTTTATAATCTAGTTCTTGGTGATAACAGCTCCACACAGATAGATAAAACCAAATGGGCCATTATTTAGTTTTTTTTGGGATTATTTTTTGGCATAAATCAGTCAAGACTATTCATAGTTTTGTGGAACATGTAGAATAACTGGGACATTGTTAATGGAAAGACCATGTTGCTGCTGAGTTCATTTCTTTCAAAATTACATTTTTAAAAATATCTTTGGGCTCCACAAACAAAATTAAATTTTCTATTGCTCTATTGCTTTGGGGAGCAGAAGAAAACTTAGAGATGTTATCTCAATGCTTCAGCAGATATAAGTCAAAACTGCAAAGTCCCTAAAGACCTAAAGCTTTTTTACATTCTGGGTCTGCTTAGGCTACCTTTCACAACTCACTGCGTGTTACTTTATTGTGCTTGATGTTCCAAAAAATGAACAAGGTTTTCTTTTGACAGGTTGAAGTCTACTTAATGTTCTTTCTTTGTTGTTATTCAGCTTGATCAAATCAGCATTTTCAGATTAAAAAACCCCCCAAATGCTAACCACACAACTAAAAGCCATAAGAAAGTAAAACACAAAACACACACTTCAGGGTGTTCCCCATTTATAAAATGTGAATGTTTATTAAATGTTGACAAGAACATTAAAACACAGTATCAAGATTCAGCAAAACAATCTATAGTACTTCACCAAAAATAAAAGAAAAAGAAAACAGAGTTAGTTCTGCGCTGGGACTGGCGGAATGGGAGGGTTGAGGGCTGGGGACAGGGGAGCGGGAACAGGAGTAGGGCAGAAAGCAGAGCAATAAAGAGGCAGGGAGTCTGGAGCTGGAAAGAGAAGAGAGGAGAATTTAGGAGCTATGGAGTGAGGGGGAATTGGCAGCAGAGGCTAAGGCAATTAAGGAGGTACACAATAAGAAAGATAAGAGGTTTGGGGATGTGGGGGATCGATCTGGAGGGTGCTGATGCGCTGTAAAGAGCGGGATAACTGGGAATGATTAGAACCTCTGATTTTACTCTTTTATCATCTCCTCTGTTGTAGACTTAGCATGCCACAGCAGAGAGAGAGTGACTAGAAAGGCATTCACTCAACAAAAACACAGAAATGGCATGGCAAATAATACTTGTCTTTACATTTAAATAACAAGGGGCAACATAGCATTAACATATACAGTGAGCACAACGTTGTGTCGAGGTGAATAAAGATTTTGGGAGTGGGTTCTCAGGGTTTTCAGGGTACGAGCGCAGTTCAACACAGTACCAGAAGGTGGTGTCCACTCTAATGGGTTCACAATCACAATAAGTAATAGTTCATTATAATTATGTAAATCTCTCTGTTATCAACACAAATAGCAGGGGAGGCAAGTTGTACATAAGCATCACATTACTTCAAAATTCCACAGACACACTGAGCCTCCCGTTCTCTCGTCTTGCTCATGCACATGGGCATGTACAAACCAAAGCATGTGCATATATGTGTACACACAGAGACACTGTAGACACACACACATGTGCACACGCAGGCACACACACACACACACACACAAACGCACTCTCTGTGTAGCACAGAGACACACACACACACACATTTGCATACATTCTCACACCCAGTCCAATTCCTTCTCTTGAAGTGGTTCCATACATTTCCGACTTCTTTTAAATTAGCTTTCCCCTCTTGACATTATTATACTTCAGACTTTGTGCCATGGTAACATCAGCAAGTATTTGTAACATGTGTCTGTGCTTTGATGTTGAAGAAAGGTGGCAGTAGTCCACCAAGACATGACGTACTGTATAGCTGCATGTAAACAGCCGAGGTGCTGCAGGAAACAACACACAGCAATGGAGAAACCCTTCCAAGCACCGGTGATGACAGAAAAACTCACAGCTGTTCCAGTGTCAGAGGTATTCAGTGCAACATTGCTCAGTGCTACACTTTAACTCACTGTCAGCTGGGGCGACACCCTTCAGCACACATTCAAAACTGTCTCCCAGTGCCACGGGACTTCCCAAATCCAAGAAAAGATCACATATGTCCAGTGAGGCAGCGTCTGTGCCAAGAGGTTCGAAATCTCTCTCATATCGTGCCTCTGTAAAAGATTTATTTTTGTGCTGCAGTTTCGAACGGGCATGTGCTTGAGGGATAATCACATTCCTCCTTTTCACTTGTGTTCGACCTCCAGAGCGGCGAGGGCCACTCCCACCTGTCGCTCAGGTAGAGGAAGGGAGAAAGAAAGCTCGCTGTGCTTCTTTATTTTTAAATCGATGGGTTTTCTTTAAGTCCATGTGCTTGAGTTGTCTTTGTGTTTTAGCATAGTAAGAAAAAACAGCTTCACATGCTCTAAAAGTCATACACACTGTACAATAAAATCTACAGATATCTTTTAAAGCTTTTAGTAAATCCAAAGAAACTCGATGAGACTGAAAAAAGTTGATTCACCGACAAAAATAAAAGACGTATAAATCTGAATTGCACTATTTTCCGCCCACCTTTGTGTTTTTTCTTCATGACATTTTTTTCTTTTTCTTTCAGTCTTTTTTTTTTTCTTTTTTTTTTCTTTTGCTTTAGGCAATTTTGTTTTTTGCCATAACACATTGTAGAATTCCTACTTAGAAGAAAAAGACAGTGTTTGTTGAGAGCATCAAATCTTATTTTACAGCAACTGTTCTCTCCTTTTGCATGACAAGAGAAACTGTGTCACACAATCAAATCCCATAGTAATCACCTGGAAAGGAGGAGGGAAAAAAAAAAATTACAAAACTGAGGAAAAACCAGAGATGTGGGGATGAGGGTTTTTTTTTGCAAAACAGGTCTGAGAAAATAAGATCAACGTAGTAGGTATGACACAGTCTCAAATTCCCCACTCAATCTGTGGTCCCATTGGTCTCCTTCAAACTGTTGTCAGTGTATTTTTCCTTCCAATTATATTATGTTACAGGCTTTGTAATTTCATTTTAACTACATAGACGGAGAGAGTGAAGGTATGCCAGCCATGCATTGTTTAGCCTGCCTGTGCTAAACACTGTAGTCAATCGAGACGCTCTACTGAACTAAGGACAGAAAATTGATAGCGTTACGGAACTCTGTCTGTCTGTCTGTCTGTCTGTCTGCTTTTCTCCTTCATAGACACACACACACACACTCACACACACGCACACGCACACACACACACGCACGCGCACGTACACACAAAGTGCTGGGTTACCATCTGTGAGTGCTGCATCAGTTGGCCAGTACTCAGCTGGCAGGCAGATCAGACAAAGTGCCCAATATGCTCCCTAATGGCCCAAGTCAGATGAATGAGATCCTCCGTTGTCTCTTTCTTTTTTTTTTTTTCATTTCTCTTTTTCCATCCTTTTTGCACCTCTTCTTCTTCCACTTCTGTTCCCCCCTTTCAATCACTCTGCCCCCCGTTTCCCTTCGACTAATTTAACTCTTGTCAAATTGTTTCCTCGTTTTCTCCGTCTCCGTCTCCCTCTCGTTATCAGAGGCCCCCTGCACATGTCGCTGTGACCGTGCTGGGTCTCATTCACACTGGATGTAAATGTGACATAGTGTAACATCACCACCAGTGTCCCTCCTCACTGGTGAAACTCTGGACTTCTTTTGCAGAGGAGAAAAAGGAGGATTTGTGTCTCCTTTTCATATTTTCTATTATATTTTGAAGCAACCATCACTCCAGTCACAGATTATACAGCAATGGGCAGTGAGACTGAACCACAATCGAAGTGCCATGTCAGCACAGATAGGAGGTCAGAGTTACATGTCAAGAGGAAATCACTGGTGTGTGATTCTGCTGGGGATGGATGGACCACCATGTCACACTGCGTAAAGCTAGCGCAGTGGACTGTGGGCTCAGGGCTCTGGTATACTGTTTTTGTGAACTGAATCATCAATAAGGGCATCACTGTAACATTACTTTTTTCAAGAAGGGGACCAGGGGAAAGGATAATGGCAGCCAGCATGACAATAGTAGCTGAGTGATGAAGAAAGAAGAGCAAAAAAGGGAGAGAGACATCAGGAGGCAAACAACAGAGTCAACTAAACTCAAAGAGGTATGCTTTAGTGAATAAAGAATATCAAGACAAGTCCGCCTAGCTGTCAGAAATTGTGGTTTGTAATGTTTCAAAAATGTTTCTTCTTCCTCTTTTGTCTATCTCATTTGTTCTCAGGGTCGCGGGTGGGCCGTATCTTCATCTCGGAGAACTTGAGGGAATACTGCCAGCCAGTCCATGAGGACCACTCGATGCCATCGGCGTAGGAAGTGTGCTGACCGCGCAGATACTGGCCGTTAAGGTTGGAGGTGTGGCAGTTGCGGTACCACCAGGCACCATGGTAGAAGGAGGCGCAGTTGTTCTCCGAGTGGTCGTTATCCCTGTCTTTGGTGGTGAACTTCATCCCGTTGTGCTTCAGCAGGGAGTCACCTAGGGGAGAAAAAAGATGTGCGACAACATCCGAATGTATCAGTATGCACATAAAAAGTAGGATATAGAATTTTGTTTATCTGACTGTATATTAGCATTAGGTGACTGAAACATCTCATAAACAAGAAAACCCCTCCTCCCAAAAAAACGACAACTTTTTAAGCAACAGCTATTGCATCTCCTCTGTGTATTTCACCCACATACCATTCGATCTCATACCAGGAATTAGACATACAGTAGGGTCCAAAAGTCTGAGACCATCCACAAGTAATTCATTTCAAAATGACATAGAACTTTTCAATTAATCATTTCTATAAACAGAGAGAGATGAAAGAATAAAAAATAAATCCCCACAGTTCCCCAGAGTATTTCCTCTCATTAACAAAAGCAAGAGGTCAGACAGCTTTGTAGCCAATTAATCAAAGGTTCTGTGGTGACCTTTTTATCTTCTTCTTTTAAAACACACCCCCAATGATTTCACTGAGATGTCTGTCAGTTAATTGACAGTATAGTTATGAAAGGAGAGAAAAGACATAGTAATACACTTCATCGGATATGTTGATTTTATTGTTGCTGGTAGCCTCAATGTTCTTCTTTTAGGCATTTTTGAAGAAGGGATCTTTTTTTAAAAAAAAAAATTCTGTTGAAAGTATACATGAGAGTCAATGAGAGGGCATTCTGTCCTGCCACATGTTATTAAGAATATGACAATGATGTAAGACCACTGCAGGGTACAGCACATGCAGCCGTGTTGCATCACCTGCAGTAGGTAGCTTTAATCATGGTCTACATGGTCAGTCTGTCAGTGGCCAGTCATGGTCAATTCTCTACATCAGTAAATGCTTTGCAGGCCTTTTCTCACAAAGGCTCACAAGTAAAATGAAAGCAAGGCCTTTGCAGATATTGTGGTATACCCAAAGTTTTCAGCAAATGGATGTTCAAAGAGCTCATAATGTTCAATAAACTCCCCATACCTTCCCTTCACTCTCTGTTCTTTCCTTTCTCTCTAAAACGGGCTTCACACTGTGACCAGAAGTGGATAGAATGATAAAGCTGAGAGCAGAATGAAAGAATGCTCACCAGCCATCAGGTGATGGCTAACAGCTCGTCAGGGCATCAAACAGCCCTTAATTGCCCAGGATGTGGCCGCCCAGCTCCTTACCCTCTCACTCTGTCCTACTTTGCTCTCCATTTGGCATTACCATGGTAACCAGTCAGCGGGAAAAATAATCTGACAGGCATGTCTGATATTCATGTTGTGTGCTGCTTGACATTAGGAGAAAAGATATAGCGTGTGAGAAAAAAATGGGAAAAAGAAACGGCTCAGTGGGCTCAACAAAGGAATGATGTCCAGAGGATGAAGAAAAGAGGAAAAAAAACAAAACAGAAGCACTTAAAGACTCATTTGCAAGGTGCTGGATGTCACCTTGGTGGCTGGGGGCCGACAGCCTCCTCTGATGCCCATTAAGATCCAGCAGCTCCCAGACCAAATGAGCATCTGTCAGCTGATCGGAAAGCAGACACAGCAGAGCAAAATACTACTACTAATAATAATGGTAGTACAGCCTAGAGGGAAAACTGAGGTGAGAGCATCCTGAGAGTTTGAGTACCCTTAATTTGACTGGATTCAAATGTCCACCAGGCAGATCAGTTCAAGGTCAGGCCATGTTGAGGACAGGCCAGGAGCATCGCAGGATGTTTTAGCAGACGAGCAAAAAGCTGTTATGCACACAACACATTTTTTCCTTCCCCTCTGGTTCCCTTTTTTTTTTTACTCCTCTGCCTCCTCTAGCCCTTCGATATTTCTATCATCATTATTATTTACCTCTTCCTCTCTCTCTTCTCCTCTAGCCCCTGTCCCCTTCGTCCCTCCATCCTAGTTTCTTCCACTCCTAGCTCCCTCCTTCCTGACGACTTCTTCGCCCAGCTCCATCTCTCATATCTGTCCCCATTCTCTCTGCTTTCTCACGGAAGCGCTCCCCAAAGGTTCTTTAAATTGCTTCTTCATTTTAACTGCAGGTTTTTGTTTACGCTGCAGGTCAAGCAGTGCAATTAATTGGCGGTAATTTAATCAAGGTGACAGGTCGCTGGCTTGGATCTGATTGTTGGGGAACAAAGACATAGACGCTAGCAGTCCCTCTCCCTGCATGTGTAACTGTCTGCTCGGTTTAACAAGAAGACACACCTACTGTATTGTAAAAATAAGGTTTTTCTGAAGGTTTGAACCCCCCGCTCACAGTTAAGTTAAATGAAGTAAAAGTGCAATAACAGATATAGCATATACTAATCAGAGTATAAAGACATAACATCTTGCAAGCAAAGTCTAACTAGATCACTGAGTACATACCTGCATTGCCAGAATAGTCTCCCACAGTCAGAGGGTATCCATCATCATCAGGGTCCACTGAGAAGAGGCCCACTCCAAAGGTGCCATACTGGGCATATGCGGTGCTATTTTCAAAGTCCTCCAAGTCGATACGTAGCTCATAGTTCCCCTGGATGGACAGGGCATGGATCTGCTTCAGCCCTGCAGGGAAAAAGAGGGAGACACAGAGCAAAACAATCCATTACAAAGTACTATCGTTGTTCTCAGCAAACAATATAAAGCTATTTCAGCACGCTCTCAACGCCATACATTTACTGGAAATAAGACGTAACATGGTTTTTGTCCCATTTAGAGTCTCCCCCATCATGTGTAGGGTTTCTTTCCAAAACAAGATTAGAGTTTCTTTCCAAAAGTATGAGCTTCTACTGCTTGAACAGCAGTGAGAGAGACCAGCTGAGTGTAATAATGGCACTAAGTATTCATTGTTTTTACACTGACATGTGTGACAGGTACCATTGAATTACAACTCTTTTACTTTCAGCTAAATTTGGCAAGAATAATTCAAATAAATCTGCAAAATGTTCTCATTTAGAGACCTCTACATGAATGGTGAAAGTAAAACTGTTTTTTAAAAAAAAATTTTGGAAGGTTATCTGTTTTGTTGTAAAGAAAAAAGACTAAATTCAAAAAAGAAAAAAGCTGAATGGAGGATAGTAGCATGAAAAGCTGCAGAGTGTCATCCTGGACAGTGAATTGCTTTATGAACTAAATGATTTTCATTCTTCCAAATGAGAAGATATTAATATCCTGTAAAAAACACATCTAGACAGGAATGCTGGAAGTCAGTCAGAGTTGGGTTTGCTGAGAGAAAGTCTATGTAATGATGTCATATTAAATGCTGCACATTCAATATTCATGATTGCTGTATTAATTTGAATGGCCAACAACATTTTACACCAGTTTTAGAACATCAGACACACCACAGACAGAAAACTTGACCACCAACATGCTGTATGTCAAAGAGCATGGTACTATGGTCCATATATGCTATGGACAATTCACACACAGAATGCAGGTTTATTCCTTATTAGAAGATGATTTATTGTTGACTGAGAAACAGCCATGCCATACAGGTAGCAATAAAACAATGCACTTGAACTTTATAACACACACACACACACACACACACACACAGAACAACCAAAAACATTAATAATAACTATGAACTCATTGAAGACAGCACTCCAAAATGCAACTCTACACTCTACAGAGACATCCTCTTGTTCTCATTCGAAGCAGGTCGCACTACCAGATCTGTGACAGAAACAAGAAATAGCGTAACTCACTAAATAATATAATCAGTTCTTACGCCCTGTAACCAGTGAGACAGGAAACTGAGAGACAGGGGAGCGAGTTACATAACTAGTCGTCCAGCAGCACCACCACACCAAACAATGAACACACAAAGCATCTGAAATTATCAGTGAACCCGTACATACTATAAATATGGTAACCAAGACTAAAGTGAGAAAATAAAATAAAAACACTACCATAAGCAGACTAAAATAAAAGTTTTTTATTGATTTATTTAGTAAACTTTTTTTGCCTTGCAGTTACAGCCCCCTGCCAGTAGTGGGTGCTGCAGTCCCCTCAGCACCACCTACTTCCAGAGTCCCTGCATCTAGATACATTTCCCTCTCTGTCTTAGAACATCAAAGGCAGCGCTTTAACACTTAAAGGGATATCCAACCCAGAAGTTATCCGTTTAGTATCAAAAAAAAAAAAAAAGTTAATATATCAGCAATGTCAACAACATCTGTAGCCTCCTGATAATGAAAATATACAGAATAATTAAGCCAGCAGTAGTCTGTGCTCATGTTAAACATATGTCTTTCAAATGGACTTAATGGGCTTAATTCAAAATGAACAGAACCTCACTACAGTACTGATGTGATCATTTCAGTTCCCTTCAGGTCAAGATGCCGTTCTCGCACTGAGTATATTTGCTGAAACACTGATATAGGCTCAATAGGTTGACTCGATGTACTGCTGGAAGCCGCCGCCCCCCAAAAAAACATGATTACAGTGATGATTGATTACAGTAATGTTTGATTACACGATCGCACGATAGCAGGAATAGGTATGCACATCATTTTCCTGTTTTTTTTTTCTGGTAAAAATGATCTGGTTTATTAAAAATGTGTTCAGTAACCCATCTATAAATATCAATAGACCTTTGATTTCACTCATCTAATTAAGAGTCAGGTCATAGCTCATTCATGCCCACAATTATCCATGAATACTTAAAGAAACACACTTGATTAAAATTATTTTGCATATCAAAGTACATTTCATTACACTGGCACTGTATCTTCGCATATTTTTTTTTTTTTCGGAAAGACTTTGTGTGAAGTATGCTTTTCATGAATTCTGGCTTGTGAGTTTCTACTCGGAGTCATTACTTCTTCCTTCTGATGATCACTTCATAAACGAGACACCAGCAGTTCCAACACATCCTCATAATTAAACGACCACATTGATCGATTGTACCTGACTGTACCCATAGGAGCGTAATATGCCACTTTCCAAAATAAGAGTGTAATATGTCGCTTTTCACAACAGTTACAAATCACTGTTAAAGAATAATTATGTTTTGTGGTGTGACAATGCTGTTTATAAAGGTCTGGTTAACCCGCCTCCTCCTAACAAGGCAAACTGTCAACTTATACTGACGTCATCTGAACTGCGTCACTTCCCCAGCTCATAATTACTATGGTATAAATGTAACTGTATTTCGTTTTTGCTGGCTTGAATTTTAGACCTATACTGTCGTTTTATTTTGTGAGGACAGGCTAGGCAGTTCATAGCCACGTCTCAACTATTTCAGATTAAAACTTGCCATCACTTCATCGGATGTCATTGTTGTTCAATCCTTTAGAGAGTGTGTACGACAGAAAGTGCCGGAGGGGAAAAAAAAGATTTCCATCCTCTCCTCCTTGCCCCCTCCTGCTCCATGTTTTCCCATGCTGTGTTGGAGTGATGGTGCTTCCCAGGGCAAGTTTTCCTCTCCTGGGTTGATCAAAGGTACAAGAGGAATAGTGTGTCAGACAGAGAAGAGCAAGAGGAACTCAACCTGAGTCTCTTGAACACAAAATTCAAGACAGGAAGACAAACACAAGTGAACTCAGCCTCAAGACTCTGTTATACAGCCCTCCTCCATGCTTACAAATGCACTCTATGCAGTTGCGGTGTTTATTTGGGAGAGAGAGAGAAAAAAAAAAGGAAAAAGAAATTGAGAGTGCACTGATGGAGGAGCTTCAAAGGCTTCACGGTTAAGAACGAGGGTTGGATTTAGAGCATGTAGAGTAAGCTGTAGGCTGCAGATGCTGGTTTAAGGTTTGTTTCACTGTCTCTCCTGTAATGTGACTCAGATTCAGCATGAAAGCATCCGCACCACAGGAAGGAAGGTGTTTTCATGCACCTGAACTCTGTCATTTTACCTACAGCAATCATCACCCTCACAAATGAAACTCATTCTCCTCTTTAAAGCTTACAATCCTCAAACTGACTTTGCCTAATTTGAATTCCATCGTTGTCGAGAATTGCACTCTGAGAGCGCCTTGTCTGAAGTAGAGGGCTAATTTGATGACAAACACAGCTGAAAGAACCTATTATTATTCAGAGACAGAAGCTGGCAGTCTGGGCCCAGGCACTTAGTTTGGATTTAATCTAGCCCAATGGGAGGTTGATCCTGTTCTTTTCATTTTCACAGTGGATCAGCAAATTGGAGGTGGAGAATCAGTCATTAATACATTCATAGACAGGTAACTTCATGCATGTCAGTTTCTACTTAATTCATACACAAAAAATATGAAAAAAACTGAAACATATAAAGGAAACAGACACAAACACACATTTTCAACACACGTTCATAAAAGCAAAAAAAATGGCTCATTTGCAGAAATTGTTTTTTTGTGTCATAGCCCTTTGAGAAAAAGTATCAATCCACACAAACACCTGAGGGAAAAGTACCCTGGAGTGATTTGACAAACTTCAAAAGAAAGACTTAGGATGTTTTCTCTTTCAGAAAAAAAAAAAGAAAAAATAATATACCAGATGCAACACAACTCTATTTAAAGAGTCTGTGGCTTCCAACTGTATTTAAATAACTTTAATTCAGTCTCTAATTAAATCCCCAGAGAATCTCAGCTAGACTGTAATTCAGAATAATTAAAGAGGAAGACAAGTGAAATAACAACAGAGACTTCTTTGGTTAAATTCTAAATGCTCAGGTGTAACTCCCTGTTAATTAAATGTTATTGTTAGGTTATTTAAAATGGATTCTAATACAAGAGAGAATTTTGAGGTGTTTTGCTTCAGTATTAACATGCTGATTGCTCCATCGGGGAGAGACTCTTCTCTCTTCTCACTGATTTGCCATTTAAGGAAAGCTTAGCAGAGAGTCAAAAAACTTCTGTCCTCCTACGCGCTTTAGATTGGCAATTAGGATGTGCTTCATTTATTCCCTTTATTCTGATTAGTTTTATATGTGGGCCATATTAAGACAATGTTTTTAATTGCTGTTTATTTTGATGTACTGTCTACCTTGTATTAAAGCCTGTAGCATTAACATTACAAATGCATACATTATTTTATTACATTAATTGCTGTTGTTGCAATGTCTGAATTTCTGAAAGACAAACAAAAGACCAATGAAAAAAACTCAACATCTCTCTAGAAATATTAAGTCAATCATTTTTTTTAACGAGTCATTATGGTCTCTAATAAGTGTGCTGGTGGTCATTTCGGAAATTATTGCTGCGTTAATAACATTTGAAGATTTATAGTAGGCTTTGATGTCTGCTGTGTGGGCGTCGTTTCATCTGCAGCTCTCCCCGGCTCCAGGACTCGCACTGAGTCAGACTACTGTCACTACATTTCGGTAAGTTTAATGTTACTTGATTATGATAACTGCCCTTTAAGCACAATTTAGCTAAAGTAGCTAACATTAGTCCGAGTATGCATCAATCGGTGTTCACAGTAAGCTGGCTTTTACTTCGGTCTGAGGTAGCGGGACGTGTTTCCACAGCGTGAAAGGCAACACCCTGCACTCCTTATTTGGCTCCAAGTCTGACCTTCACACTGGGTCCACTGCAAATGTTCATCTATATACAGTCTATGGTTATAGGGTTTACATTAACAGACACACATCCCTAAAACCACTCTACTAGCATGGCTAAAAATGGCCATGCAAGTTACCACCAGAGTCCAAGCAGTCTGTTCGTACATTTACAATTCAAGCTGTTTTGCTCATTTAAAAACAGATGACCATAACAACAGATTTAAAATATAATCTGTTATGTTATAGTACCTGGGTCCATGTTACAGTAAGTGTGGGGAAATACTTATTAAGTATAATTTGACCAACAAATACCTACCTAACCTGAAGCTTTTTCATAAACTTTTAGTCAACAGTGGATTCAGAACCAGGCAAAAGAGGCAACCTCCCTGGTGATGAAAACCCTCAGGGGCCCCAAAGGCACCAGGTCTGGCATCTTCACTGTGTGGCAGTAACTGCAATGGTAAATAAGAGCCAGGCTGCTCCTTTATTTGTTGCTAATATTGAGGTCTTGCAAAGGAGCCCTGTGTTAAAATCTAGTTTTATAATATTTCAGTTGATATAATGCTTAAATGGTACATATTCTTAAACATTTAATCAAATGATCATAAACCAGCTGAAACAGTAACAGTAAACCTGGGGCAGAAATACTGCTTGGTTTATATTAGAGGCTGACATTTTTTCAGGATTCCTGTGGGATCCCCCCAGGATGGAAGTCAATTTCACTATTCATCGCGTGACTGGGATGGAAAAGGGAAAAAAAGTCAGTGGGAGCAGGCGGGACGGGAATCATGTTAACTACAGTTCAGTTTTTATATATAAATATGCAGTTCTAATATGAATAAATGCTATTTTCTTTATTTTGAACATAATGCTGGTTGTTCTGTTGTCTTTTTATAATAACTTATTTATGTTCTCTGCTGTCTGCTCTGGTGGCTGGTTGCTAGTTGGTTGCAGCTAAACATTTTTTCAGGAATCCTGTGGGTCATGAGATTCCTGTGGGATTCCTGCAGGATTCCTGCGGGAACGGGATAGTACAGGAATCATTCCTCTGGGATTTGGATAGGACAGGAATTTTTTTTTCTCTGTCATGAGATTGGGATGGAACAGGAGTATTTTTGTGGGAGTGGGATGGGAAAATCCACTCCCGTTTCACCCTGTAGTTTCTATGACTGCACCAAATGTGTTGTGGGAATTTGTGTGTGTGTGTATGAGGGGCTCAAAAAGGTGTACACAGTGATAGCAAATTTCTATCCAACACAACAAATAAGAGATTCTGAATGGGTAGCAATCTGCATTGAACTTCTTTCTACAGATAAATCTGCAGTACTATACAGATATAATTACTCACTGTCATCTAAAAAGAAGATAAATAATACTGGTAAAATCAGCATCTCATTTTGAACAATCAATGTGTTTACTGTAAGGAATCTCATTTAGAATGTGCCCGATTAACAAGCACATCGATGGGACAAAAATCTTTAAGCATCCTTTGCCTTTAAATCATCCATGTCATTACAATCTCCTTTACAACGTCTACTAACAACAGAGCCATTAGCCTAAAAAATCAAGCACCTTCCACGGTGTTTAAAACAGTGCGTCCACTGAAAGCTAAACATCATCTTTATCATGTCCATTATTATGAATATTAGCACTTCAGGTGGCAAAAAGACAAAGAGTGTCCTCCCCGCTGCACATGAAAAACAGGCCGATCTTAAATTTAGAACACGCTGATACACGTGGGAGCAAACTATTGTTCCTCTCTGGTAATGCATCTATGAAAAATGATATATATCTGCTATTACCTCATTAAACTAGGTCATGGTAATCCATAACTCATTTTCACAGCTCTGAGGTTCACAGGAAAGAGGACAAATTTAGCTTGTTTAGAATATGGAGACAGTAATTTGTCATTTTTATTTTTTATTCAGTCTGAGAGGGCATGTTGTGCTTTTCCACTGAAAAGAAACAAAGCTCAAGTCTTTCTGACACTGATTAAACCATTACCACCAGAGATTCCCCCTCCTTAAATGTGATTTTACAGCTAATGAGACTGACATCAATGACATGATTAAAAATGTAGAAGACCTCTGTGAGATGTCTCTGTGATGCTGCTAAAAGGCCCAAATATTAATGATTTATTTGCTTTTATTTGAAAAGTATGTAGGGGAATGTATTGGATGCTTTTAGGGGACGGGTTACAGTCCTGTGCTCGCAGTCTCTACGTAGTGCAGCACTACAGGGCATGAAGGAAAAGAATAAAAAACAGATCTCTAAACCCAACAGAGAAATGATTACACTTCTCTCTGCCGCTTGTGACATTTCTCGAAGTTAATTATTCATCATGCTTTTCTCCCTCTGTTGCTGGGGGGCAGCTCCTGAGACTGTTTCAGTTGAAAAGGAGAAAAGGAGCAGCAGCACTCTTCCATCTCCTCCTCCTCCTCTTCCTCCTCCTCACCCCCTCCCACCATAACTCAACCCCTCCCTCATTTTGTCTTTTCCTTTTCTCTTTTTTCCTCCATCCCTTCCTTTTTGCTTAATCTTCCTGTCAAGCCGTTTTACTCTTTAGAGATTGTGGTCGGGGAGGAGTTAGAAGGGGGATGGACTATTTCCATAGCCACGAGGACAGTTGCCGTGCCCTTTGCCACTGGGGCAGTCTGGTTGAGGGGGTCTGTGAACACGCGTCTGCTGAAAGGTTCGCTGTCGTCCACTCTTAGGGAATAGAAAAGGCTCGCTATTGTCAGCTCTCCCCTTGACATCAAAAGATAGGAGCGCAAGGAGAAAAACAGAGACAGGTGTGCGCTGAACTCTCTGGCTTGCTGCTCCCTCCGAGCCAACTGTGACATTTTGGCGGGACAAAAAGCAAAAGAATTTTAAGATTAACTGTCACACCTCAGACATGTCTGTGCCTGTTTCCAAGTTTCCTCTTGCAAATTCAAGATAGTCACTTCTCCTATGAGCTGTATTTTATTTAAAAGGAAGCGCAAGATACTATATATAAGATTTTTAACCCTGCTGAGGGTCTTTTTAATGCTGGGTATAGTGAGGGATATACTAATTTTAATACACATCTGCAATGTGCTTTGAAGTATAAGCTCTCAATCCCCCTCATACAAATATACTCAACTTGGAAAGTACAAATCCTTTAACCCTACCCACTCACCTTTTACTTGGTGAATGGTAAATACTCAGACTGGCTGTAGATCAAATGAGATATGGCCTGTTAGAAGCACAAACATTGTCCCAATTCTTCCATGCTTGTTGAGGACCAGAAAAGGGAGCGTGGGGGTTGTATTTTTTTGCGGGCTTGGCTGCACGCACACACACAAGTACCCTGCATTTGACTGATAGAACAAGTGCCTAAGAAGCTGATTCCACTACATTCAAAAGCATTTCAAGAATTCAGAATAGCCCTCAGCTGAATGAACATTTCAATGGTACTATTTGTTCAGCAGCAAACACACGGTGCCGCTCCCCAGGCTTGAGTCTAACTTGGGAATAATGATCATGGGAATGTTTGTTCACTTTGCCCACAGCGCACTCATTACTGCTCTCAGGAGTCACTTGCTTCATCTTTGAAGATAGATACATTTTGCAATATATTATTGATACACATTGTTTCCTTTGAATCCTTATGGGTTTCTCAATAGACAAAAGCACGCTGCGCTGCATATTTCAGACCTCCAGCATTTTCACTGAATTAAATCTAGCGGCTTTAATGGGAACGCCGAAGACGGAGGTGGTTCAGCATGACTGCAGGTGTGAACATGTGCCTCTGTAGATCAGATGGATGGTTTGTAGGATGACGGTATGTAGATGGAATTGTACAAGTCATCTGTGAATCTTTCACTTTGCAACACCACAGTGATGTTAATACTATAATGGCGAGTGTAGCATGACATATCTAAATCAAGTTGTGAACTAGGGCTTCTGTTCATTATTATTTCATCCTCTCTGTCGGGTCATATTTAAGTGGATTGTGTGTACAGGCGAAGCAATACAGGATCACAAAGGCAGACAGCAATTGAAAGAAAAGCTGTTTCTGTGGCAGTCCCATAGAGCTATTAATTGATAGAGACAAACAGCCAGAGAGAGAAAGTTATTCTGATGGTGTTCTAATGTAAACTGTAATTAAGTGTTAATCCACAACAAAACACAAGTACTCTGTACTTTAAAACTTCTCTTACTTCAGCAGGGATAGCTCTGATTGCAGTGAAATTGTTTTAAGTGGCAGGGAGTACTTATTTTTTATTTTTTATGTGGTTAAAATCTGTTTTTAAAACCTTGCCTTGACGCATAAAATGAAGAAATATAAATCAGCAGGGGTTTGCAAGTGGTATTGATCAATATCATTAGCTGCACTATGACTTTTGAGATCTCAGTCTTATTGCTTCAAATGCTCTATACACCCTTAGACATTCACCTACACTTCCAAACTCCCTACCCCCCCCATACTGACCCCCATGCGTGATTGTGATGGAGGAACATGGAGGATCTCTTCATGAGTTTCATACAATAGAAAAGAATATGTACGCTTAATTTAATGTGGAATGCTTCCTTATCATTTTAAAACATTGGTAGCTAACATTAAAGAATAATGTTCAAAAATGAACAGAGATCACATTGAATTATACTAATATATCTTGTTTTTCTACAGATGTTTCTTAATTGATATGTAATTTATTTGCAGTTAATAATCAACCAACACTACCAGAGAAGCCAACAGATAAAAACACAAAAAAGGGATAAGGTACCTGTGAAAGAAATTACACCCTGCTTTGAAATATATTTCTGCAACAATGCCTAAAGACATGTTCTAAAGGAGATGTATCATGCACAGTTCCAGGTCTATTTATATTCTGGGACTCCACTGGAATATCTTTGCATTATTTAGAGTTCAAAAAACTCTTTATTTATCTTATACTGGCTCTTTATGCAGTCCTCAGTTCAACCTCTGTCTGAACCAGGCCGCTTAAGCTCCTGTCTCTTTAAGATGATGAGCCAACTCTGTTCTGATTGGGTAGCTTTCGGAAGCTGCCCTTCAGCAGACTTTCGCCAGTTATGTAAACAAACACCACTAGGAGGATTTTACTTATTTTTCTCATTCTTTACTCAAAAATGGAAACTTCTCAAATATGTCCGTACACGTTCGATTCTAAAACCTATCCAAATGTGTGAGTGGACAACATGAACAACCCGTGGAAGAAACTTAGAAACAAAGGCTACCAATGGACAGCTGTTTATGGGCATGCACAAACAATCTAAGGTCATCACATGGAGGACGTAGAGGTAACATTGCATATGTTCATAGCAGGCTGGAGCCCTGGCTCATGACTTGCAGGGAGCATTTTACATATGTTTACCTCAAGTTTTGGAACTTTGACCATGTTTAACATAGACATCCGACATTATAACAGAATAAAAATAAAAGAAAATCACAAAAAGCATGATATGTCCCCTTAACCAAATAAGGCTGGTGACAAAGCTTCCTCAAAAACAAAAAAAGAACATCAGTGTAGCAATACAAAGGTGGAGGAAGCTTGTATGGCTTAAACTTGAATATTTTGACTGCTTATTTAATAGACAGGCAGGTTGCATACTGTTACTACAATAGCAATGTGATATCAGCTCATCTGCACCAGACAGAGCTGTGGGCTGTGGCTAACCATGTACTTACACCACCAGTGACTTTGTGGGTGTGTATTGCCAAGAAGCTGCTGTCTCACTGATTTCTGCTGTTCATGGTGTTAAATATTTGAGGAACTACAAAAACCATAGCCAGTGTAGAATCTATAGATGTGGAAATGTTATTTTCTATTATCTTTTGTCATGCATTCATCCTGAAGCTGTGGTAAGGTGTTTGCGACTACACCGAGCCTCTGCTCATTTAAAGTTGAACTCCATTTTCACTTGTCACCAAGTCGCTGAAATCTCTCCGCCAGCTGTCACTCCACTCTCTCTGCATCACCACGTCTCACAACTTGACTTACTTGACTTAAACCCTTTGCTCCTCTAGGGAGCATAGGCCATTGACAAATGTCTTTCAGCTCATTGGGTTGTTGGTGGTACTTTTGAGATCTCCCCAGTTGAGCCCACTTCCAGACATTTTTGCTTGGACACCTCTTGTCTAGCTGTTCCTGGGGCGACCTTTTTTCCTTGTTCCTTGGGGATTCCATTTCAGGTGATATTTGTGGCAGGTTTTCTGAGGGTGTGTCCAATTCAACTCCATTTTCTCCTTCAAATTTGTAATTTTTACAGGTTTTATACATTGATTACTATGTCTCTCCACCAGATGTTTAGTATTCTCCTGAGGTAGCTGTTAATGAATGTTTGTTGTGTGTTTTGTTGTTCTTTCTCTGATCCATTCAGTATCACCTGCTTCATGTTGGAGTTAAAGATACATATTTTGGTATTGACTGATACCCTTTTTCAACCAAGGCAGTTTGAGGGCTGGTTTGGAGCCAGTGACTAGTCTCGAACCAGTTTTTGCGTTTCAACAGCCAAATAATTGTCTCTCAGCCAGGAAAACCAGTGCCAGAGCGGCACCAACTCTTTGCTGGTCTAGAAGTTAGGGTTACGTCAGGGGTTAGGGGAGGGATTATCTTGACCAACCAAAATCTAAATGTAAGTCTCTTTAGACTCTGCAACGGTGAGTATTTTGAATCCCATTTCTTTGCCCTTCATGATCCAGTCAATTGCCAAGAGGAACAAGAATGGTGAAAGTAGACATCCATGCTTGACGCCCATCTTGACATTAAAGCTCTGGGGTAGCTGGCCTGCATGCATGACTTTGCATGACGTTCCATTATACGAATTCTTGATTAAGTTTATGATCCTGGTGGGATTTCCATAGTGGTCCATTAGGCGCCATAGCTTTGTCCAACCTAAGCTGTCAAACGCTTTCTCAAAGTCGCTGAAATTGATGTACAGTGACGTGTTCCATTCAATAGACTCTTCAATGATGATGTGTAGTGTTGCTATGTGGTCTGAGCCTGAGTGATCCTTGCTGAATCCTGCTTGCTGGTCCCAGAGCCTCTTGTCTACAGCTTGGGATGACCCAGCTGAGAATTTTACTGGGTACAGAAAGTAGAGTGATCCCTTGGTTACATTTTCTTAGGTCACCTTTCTTCACAATGTGTCCCTCTGCCCATTCTGTGGGTCTTTTCCTTTTCCCAAAGAAGCTGTAGAGCATTTCTGTCGACTGTTGAGTTTATGTCTACTTTAAGGGCTTCAAGTGGAATACTGTCAGGGCCAGCAGCCTTGGCAGTTTTCAGTTGCTTGATTGCAGTCATTCGGGTTGGGGGTAGGGTGTGGCGTTAACCGGAATGTCTCCCGGTGCTCATTTTAAATGAATGAGTACTAGTTGCTTTGTCTCTTGATGACACTGCAAGTGTGAGCTCATAGTAAAACATGGAGGAGATGACAAGTTTGCTCATGTTTCTTAAAATGTAGCTTGAACCATTTGATCTCATGTTTGTATGGTTCAACCAATGCCAGTGAGTTTGATCTGGAGTTCTCATTTGGAAACATCTTCATCCTCCCTCCTGCATTTTTCCACCATGACTATTATTAATGAGAAGGCATATTGTTTTAATGGATGGGGACAGGCAGCAGTTGGTGTTATGCAAAGCTAATTGGCAGGTCACGATGATGTATAGCAGCAATGAGTCTTGATTAAAACTAGTGTCATGCATTTACTCCTACAACTAAGATTTCTGCCAGAGTTAAACTAAGCACAGCAACCATGCAATCAAGAATACTGTAGGAGAAACGAACCCAGGAACAAAAAAACAAAAAAAAACAGTTAAATTCTTTCAGACCCAATGACCTCTGACCTAAAGGAAAAAGGATGTCTAGGAGACATGAACAGAACTAAAAACCTGTGCCTTCCTCCACCAGCCACGGGAGGAAAATGGACAGTTGGAATCAACAACTTTGTTTTTCTTCTGCTAGCTTACTATTTCTTAAGTCATAAATTTTAGGAGAAGCTACATTCCTATGAGTCACTCCCTCTACTCCTCTCTTTTTCATGCACAATAAGTGTTTGAAATGGTCAGAAAATGCTACTAAATGTATAAATATATATGTATCTTGACTTATCTAATCAGTGTTAACTTTTATTTTGTTTCAGAACAATTATGGAAATTCAAACTCTGCTTCAAAATCTGTTAATTAAAAGTTACACATATTATTGCATTTGATTTGTTTGACATTAACCAGTGTACGTGTATTATTTAGCTATGGTTCCATTGCTAGGATAATGCTTTCTTAAGTTTTTTTTCTTAGGTTTATTGATTTTATTCTGTATTTTATTTGGTTAATCAATACCACAACTTTCTCACTGTTTCATGATTTGTTGATGGCATTGATGACAGAAAATGAACGAGTATTCAATTTGCAAGCGTGTATAGTCTTCAAGTATTCAATAGGAATAATTCTCCTTTTATTTGAAGGTCAGTTTTCTCCTCATACAAAGAAATTAAATAGTAACCTATGGTGTTCATCCAAAAGAGCTCCAAGGATCCTATTTCTTCCAAAACATGCCTCCCAGCCTAAAAAAACTTTTATAACTCTTTATCAGGTGGCTGTTGCTTCCTCTGTTTTCTTTCAGCCTTATCAGTCGTGTTGCATTTCGGGTGTTGTCTTTTTCATTTTTCCCTGTGATATAGAATCTCCAGAAAAGAATTCTCAATTAAGAAGAAAGACTGCAAAGATGCCTAAGCCACAACCCAAGCCACGTTGGCTGCCATTTGAATAATCTATTATTTTTATAATCTCCTATTTTCACCATGTAGTTAAACTTTTTAAAGACTTTCCCAAGGACTCTGATTAGTTTCGATCTCCATGCATCCAACTCTGCAGCCTGCCATTGAATGTACCGAGACTGGGACACCTCCCTTCTGTGTGTGTCCACTATGCGGCCTCGGCTAGTCTGAGACTAGATTCAGAGAAGCAGTGAACCAACGTACTGCACTGAACCTACTGCAATGATTCTCATCTGGCTGTCACTCTGGTGATCCGAGTCTGCTTTGCCTTACTCTGGGTTTTCTGGGAAATTTGCCCATCATCACTACAGAAACAGTAGGAAACCATCTGTCATGCTTCTGTCTGAGAGCTGATACAAAAATTTTATTGTCTGTAGTTAGAGTCTTGGCTCCTTGTTGCATTTTTTTGATAACATTCATTCATTCTGTCAGCAATAACTTGTTAATTTAATTTACCCATTTATTCATGCATCCATTCATTCATTCATTTAAGTTGTATATATGTATATATGCTTAGTGTTTGTATCTGTCATTGTATCTGTGTATTCCTTTATATCAGAAGATGGGGGTCCCTGTATTCAGAGTTCACGCCTTTCACATATAAGACTGATAAATTTGATTTAATTATTTTTCCTCCTAATTAATTAATCAGTGGAGGTGGTACTCCTGTTAACTTTACGAGTGCTTATTATTTATTTCCAAGTAGTAATACTCACCACAATACACACACACACACACACACATTATATACTGTTTGTCATATACATCCCTAGAGATTTATACTTGACCTAAGCCATGTAATAATTATTTCACCTCATCCCTCAGCCCTCCATGTTTATTTCCTTCTCATCTCCCAGTGTTTTTCCGTATCCACGTGAAATCTCCTCATGCAGGTCCTGTTATGATATATTATGCATAAAACATTGCCTTTGCTCTAAGAATAATTCATGCAGACATAATTGAGCACAGAAGAGGAAGTCAAAATGTCTGCTCTGATTATGCAGTTGACAGTGACTGCTGATAGTAATAATATTGCATATGCAATTTGGGTTCACATGTTGACAAATGTTTGGGTAGAAAGAGTGGATAGAGGGTTTGAAGGCACAACCGTACAATAATAGGGTAGTCATGGATAAAACAAATCATTAACAGCATCTGGTTCTTCTCTTTTGCAGTTGCAAATATATAGTTGGCTCATTTCTAATGACAGTATATACGGAATGACTTTAGAGGGAATTGTTGAAATGTACACTGCACTTGTTTGCAACTAGTCTGTTTAAATGTTTTCTCTCAGCTTTGATTTCTCAAATCACTTTACTTGTGCACCTTGCCATTAATGTCTTTTTCTATGTCTATTTCAATGACAGCATATTATTTGTGTAAGAGGACTGGATGTTATCTTTTGGTCCACTCCAAAGGCACTTAAAAAAGAAGAAACATGCCAAGAAGAAATCTATAAAGTTGTTGCTCAAGTCACAGCCACAACCAAGCCATCCCACTCTAACTGGATTCGTTAATGATAAGACAGGCAGGTAAGACACGAGTGAAACAAAAGTTTTGATTATCTGAAGTCATACGGATGTCAGTGTTGGCTGAAGTTGCGGAAGATTAATTTATCTGATGCTGGATAGCTCAGATAGATGTCAGTATTAGATTACAGGTTTGCTTTCAACTTCACGCCTTTGTGAAACTAAATGCTTCCAAATGCCATCCACTGGGCAAAATAAAGGAGGGGATTTTGCTCAAGTGGCAGGATTAGAGTCATAAAATCATGAGAGAGAAGAATGAGAGCCAACAACCCATCACATCTGATATCAGAAATTAACCTTCGGGGTGGAGAGACTGAGCCAAGAGTGGTGAAGGGAGATACAGGCAGAAAGTGGGGGAGAGAAAGAGAGGCAGGTAGACAAATGCTGTGAGAGTTGGCAGGCCTCTACGGCTTTAATTCGGGGAGAAGACCACATTAATATTTAGAGGTGCTCTCAGGTAAAACAAAATGAGCAGAGCAGCCCCAGCTTGACAGGAACGACTGGCAACAGACAGGGCACGAAGATCCATTGGGTATGCAGCAGTCAGACAAATACAAAGACCCAAGGTTTTGCAGTAGTACACACAATTGTCTAAGACTGCAAGTAAATTTGCATAAGAAAATGTCAACTTAACAACAACGGGGCATGGCACATATATATACAGCATAAGGCTGGTACAGATCCATCTGCAAGAGGTCTTTACGGGTCCAAAATTTTGAACCTGCTCTGAAACAATCCTGAACCATATGGACCTGAACCAAATGTGTATAAACTAATTTAACCATGTTTTCTGTAGGAATTGGCTTAACTTGTTCATTTTGGGGTCCCACAGGCCTCAATGTTTAGATAAAATTACAATAAATACAAAATCAACCAACTTATTTCCCTTGAAATATTTTCGTCTTTTCTTCTGACCTTAAAACCCACTATATAGAAAAGTATTGTATTGGTAACCCTTCCACTTGCCACAAACTGGACCTTGACATTGTAGATGACAAAATACAGAAATGACTATAAAGAATTGCCATTACACTTAATAAGGAAATATTTCATGTTTTGTATGTTATGAGCTATGTGTGAACAAATAATACAACATATTCATTTTATTTGTCAAAAAGGAACTCATAGTCAAAGAAATTAATCTTATCCTACACGGTCTACCGAGAGCTCCAACTCTTTTTAAAACCTCTAATAAACAGACTGTTTCAGCTGCAGACTTCTGAAACATGTCATAAGTCAAAAATCTTGTTGATAAGCAATTCCCATAAAACTAGGAAAAGTTATGAGTATCAGGGTGATGATTATAATGCTAAGTGTTGAGCTGTTAAAGGGGGCCAGGGGTCTCCAGGACCCCATGCAAAAACATTATGGTTGAAAAAAGGAGAGTTGATTCTAAAGGGACTGAGGGTGTCACAACTGATTCAAACGAGATGGGAGGACAATCAGACCTGATCCAAAATACGAACGACCCAATCAAACCCGAACACAGAGAGAACACTGGTAGCACCATTATCAGCCACTAATTAACAAGCAGCAATAAATCCATCATCTCACTTCAAAAACCACATCTTGTCTCCTATGATGATTATGAAACACCATGTGAACAGAGCTGTCTAAGTTGGATCTCAGATATAGGAGCCAAGAGGAGCTGTGAAGACCTATACCGTACACTTCTCAATGTTCTCTGAGTCCTTAGTGGCTAGAAAAGGAGAAAAAAGTGAAATGCATTATAAGAAGTGTCAAACAGTAAATCTAACTACGCACAGAGAATGTGTTAGATGAGAGGGAAAGACACTGACAGACAGAAAGAGGGGGAAAACTAGGGAGCTGTCATGGAGCAAGGCCTGATGAGAATGGAGTAGAACATTCAAATGTCATGTGGACTTTGATCATGGGCACAAGGAATGACACCATTAAAGCTGGGCAAGGGCAATGTGATGGTCTAAGCTAAGCCCCTTCTCTGATTCCAGGGTCAAAGCAATGAAGAGCCGGAGAGAAAGAAGGAGAGAGAGAGTGTCCAAAGAGACCACACATCTTTAGGCCCTCCAGCACCGTTTGCTTGTAATGAGGTTGCTAAGAGTTCAGCACTAATTAAGCACCAGGCATCATTAGAATTCGATGTTTTTTTAAAAAGACACTCCTCCTCAAATATTATTACTGTCAACAGAAAGGATTTTCGTGACCATTTAGTCAACTGAAAACATCTACAAATGCCATGACGGGTGGATGGATGGACAGTGATAGAAGCCAGATTGCAGTTCTTAAAAAGAACAAAAATCATTACTATAACAGTATGGCCTACATTCAGGGGCATAACGCAGCCAGCTTTTTTGAGGGGGCACAGTTTCACAATGCTTTAATGTTCACACCAAGCCAAGTAGTTACCAGTAATTATCTGCTTAGGCTTCAGTTTTTATGATGAAACCCACCCCCCCCCCATATCTACGGTGGCTGACAAGGGCAAACGCGCTGCAACTTAAGAAAACAAATGCAAATAGAC
This sequence comes from Thunnus thynnus, assembly GCF_963924715.1. NCBI lineage: Eukaryota > Metazoa > Chordata > Actinopteri > Scombriformes > Scombridae > Thunnus > Thunnus thynnus. The sequence goes on from NC_089535.1 coordinate 9,198,546, forward strand.
AAAACACAAGCAAATTAAGAAAACATCTTCATCAATTTGACAACACATCCGCAGCATTTAGAAAACATGCTGCAAATACCACAACGCAACACATTAACAAAACACTCTGGAAATACCACAACACATTACAGAAACGAAAACGGAAGCGTTTCCAGACGACACTTAACAGTGATGAACACGTCAATAACTCATAAGCAAAACGTTAAAACACAAATGACGCCTCTTTCCTTCCGTAGTAAGGTAGGCAATGAGCTACAACCTTATTTTCACCAAAACGAGGCGTCCTCAGAGCTGGACAAATATAACATTGGTCTCTGTGTACAGCTAGCTGTGAGGCAAGTGTTCAGGGACCGTCTAAAAAGTGCAACACCGAAAAGTGATACTTCAATAACCCCTTTTTTTCCCCTTTTTTAAATCCCTTTTTTCCAAATTAAGTGTTGTAGTATTGCAATACAGGAGTATTGCTAACTGCTAAAAGGATTTAAACTCTAATGGTAAGGTAATGTTAGCTGGTTAGCAAGTCAACACCATTGGTTATTTAACATTAAGGTAAAGAGAGCTCACAAATGTTGCTTTTTAAAATGAATCATCTTAGTGTATAATCACCTGAAAATAAGAACCATTGTGTTTTCATTACCATCATGTTTCTACAGTAGCCCAGAACGGACAAACCAAACACTGGCTCTAGAGAGGGCCTTCCATGTTTTTCGCAAGTTTCGCGGCCACCGTAGGTTCTCCTCCATGCTTGGAAGGGGAGGGTGAGGGGACTGGTGTACAGTTGGTTGCAATCTGCAACCTCACCACTAGATGCCACTAAATCCTACATACTGGACCTTTAAAACCTCTGATGCTAAAGGTTCTGTTTATACACTATATTGGTAACACTACTTAAAAATATGTATCGTGAAAATAGAATTTAACAATTTCTAAAACTATCCAATCTCAAATATTTGAGGGGGCACGTGTCCCCTCAAGTTGAATGGGCACGATGCCTTTGCCAGCAAGGATCAAAATTTTCTAAAAAATGGTGGAACCAAGTAATGCTACATGTTGCCAAGATTGAGCTAAAGAGATGAATAATGAGAAAGCCTACTGAGAGCTTCCAAGAGAGCAAGTAACCCTTACAAACAGCGTAAAGTAGCACCGGGGTGTCAGACGCATGTTTAATTCAGCAAGAGAAACATGTTTTTCACAGTTACCATGGCCTCATCCCACCCATTTACAATGCAGCAACACAGAGCAGAGATGCAGTAATGTGGGCTTATCTTAGCTCAGAGGAGTTGAGGCAATGTTAGAAATTATGAATTGTTAATCTATATGTTGTTCTGTTGTATATCGTCTGACCGGGCATGAACAATGTGCTGCGGTTTAGTACAAAGTACAGAAAAAGTGTTATGTATTTTTTAATTGAAAGCCCCTAAGAAAACCCAGGCAAATGACAGAAATAATTTATTACATGAAACAAAATAGAAAGGGAATTATGTGGCTAAAAGTAGGGAAGCGAAATACTTTGTAAAGACTTTTCTGTCACCGTCATTAGCAGATCCATTCACTCATTCCTCAATCAAATTTTCAATCACCCCATCTGTGCTTGTTCAATATTCCTTTATAAGTAGATTCTTCTCATAAATTTTTATATCTCCTGTAAAATAAAATCCCTTTCCCTTTTCTAAGAGTGTTTTCTGCAGCATAAGCCAAACCAGACTTTGGTACCAGCACAAGCAGAGAAGTAGAGGAATATACCTGTAGGCTGGTGATGAGAGGCATCAAATAAAGTACCTGGGCCTTGTGGAGAGGGCTACGAATTGCTCGGGTCCTCATACATATCGAAATTACTGGCGAATTGCTGCAAATTGCAGCTATCTCCACTCCAGCAGTGCAATCTAGTACAAATAGAGTGTCTGCCAGGGTACAGCCGCACCAATCAGAGACAGCACCCTCCTGAAGGAAGCAGAGGCAGAGCTGGAGGCTGAGGCATCATTGTGTCAGCATCATGGCTGATTGGCAAGGCCTCAGCTGGCTGGCTGACTGGATCCCTGGACAGCCAACATCATTTTGTCGGACTCACTGAGGAGGAATCACACTCTTGAATAATTGATTGGATATGAATGCAGTATTGGAGGAGCTTTAACTGAAAACACTTACATGTGCTCTAAATAATAGATTGCAGGGGATTGTAGTTTATATTTCTCTTTGTCATGCGGGATATGGTATCATATCATATATTCCTGTATTTCCTGACAGCTGGGTTCCACACTTATCCCAATCAGTTCCCCTGGTATCTTTTCACTTCTGCAACTTGTGCTACGACTTTAATAAGCACATTAAATGCATTAAATGCACAGCTACGCATGTATGCACACTTGCATATAGTCTGAAATGCCATATATTGCAGCAGTTAGTAGTCGTTAATAAGGTTTCCTAGCAGAGTAAGAGATTTCTGCAGCTTTTGCCCTCGAGATGCAGTACCAGAGTAACACATACTTATACATATTTGAAAATGTGAATTAAATCTGCATCTGTCTGCATTAAAATATGCAGGCAGAGTATATCACCAAGCATATGTGAAGCCATTTATAAAAATGAAAGGAACAACTTGTTTCACAGTTATTACTGTAAGTCAGTTCAATGAGCATACAGAATGTGAAGATGTGTAGCTCCCACACAACCACATTGAGAGACACTTGTCACTGACCTTAGAGACATCATTTATCTAGTGTATGCATTTATAGTGCATAGTATTGTACCTCTCCAAGGATTTTGCTCGTTTTTCCAAGTATTAAGTGAATAGTCAGAGGCCACTGTAATACATAAGCTTCATAAAGCCCTTTTCATGTGGAGCCAATTATTATGTCAGCAAGAGTATGAAACACTCTTGGTGAAACACTCTTAAAATTGTACACTGTGTCATAGTGAGAAATTAAACATAGTGTTAGCAAACTGCTGCGGTTGTACTACCCTATGAAATGGTTTTCTGGATTATAATCATCAGTGGGTACGGCTGGAGGGAGGAAAACTGCAGGGTAGAAAGCCAACAGGTAGCATGAGACACATGAGCATGATGTGTGGGCAAACGCTGACTGTAAAGAGCTGCACAAGTCACTAAAAAAAATGTTTTTCTGATGTTAGGGTCATCTCCAGGTGACCACAATAAGCATTGTTTTGCTTTATTACAATGTGTTGTAACTTTGTTGAGAGGATTTTGCACATATGGAATTATAGCGTTACTAAAAATAAAACTACATTATTCACAGTGACATTAAGTTGTATTATGGATATAGTATAATTGTGGACTGGAAAATAGAATGAATACATTATGGCTCTGTAGAGTTAAGTGGCTTAAAAATGCTATTCATCCAGTTCAGTCAACTAAGAAGTGAGTGTGGGCAAAAATGTGGAGGCTATTTTACCAACAAATGTAAAGAAAAAAAAAAAAAAGACCGCAAATGTGTAATGGAAAGAACATGCGGACGATTATTTGTCAATCATTTGCACTTGTTGGTGGTATGTATTTATGCAGGCATTTCCCTACATCAAGAGTGCAATTATATACTGCGTGCATATTATTCATCCAAATAATGGTTAACCATGTACTTGCAAATGTAAAAATGGAATCACTAGTGAAATACTGTTGGATTGATATAGTGGTAACATTTTGCTGTTTGTTTTTTTAATACTTTCATCAATGTCTTTGTATTTTACAATGACATTACAGGTGTTAAAACTTTACCTTACAGGGAACTATTAATTCTGAGTGTGAACGTGTTTGCTTCTCCTTGTACGAGATAGTGGAATAAACATTGGCTGCTACACAGCATCTTGGCAACCTTTTAGACATCAGCTTGAAATGCATCTCGCTTCTTATACAGTATAAGATAATGTTGTGTACATCAAGAGTAATTCTATCAAAGCTTTGTGAGTACAAAGGTGACATGAAGACGTGAGCAGTGAATGAGTCATAAAAAGGGTACCAGCTAACTACCATATAGTTGTGTTAATAGAGCATACTGATATGTTCTAGGCTATGTAAACTGACAAATTCTCTCTCTAGTGGAATCTGGCGGATCTGATGTCACCTGCTATAAACAACTCACAGGCTTTTAAATGTAATGACAAATTATTTTGTGATAATAATTTAAAATGTCCAATAATTACAATATGGTTATAGGGACTATTGCAAGAAGCAGACAGAATGAAGAGTTTTCACAGCAAAGGGAGTAAAAAAAATAGGAGTTTATTTTAGAAACAATGGAAGCGACACACTGGGATGGATGGTGAGTGTCTGGCAGAATAATGAGACTATTTATTCCCTCTAACAGGAACAGAGAGAGTTCAGGGGAAGATTGTGTAGAGCCTTCTGGAGAGTTTCTCTAAGCTGTGACCTTCGTGCAAGGTTGAAGCCCTTATTGACTCTGCACCAGTTTCAAATCAGCCACGTATGCACATAGTGGATAGGAAAGTCGGTATAAACTTAAGCTTAGTTTTTTGTATTTATGCATGTACATGCACATGTGCATGTAAAATGATACTGATGGCAGGAATACCTATATGCATTCATACAGTCATGTGCTGTAAATTAAAAACACTATTTATCAGATAGTGAAAGAGTCATATGTTTCAAAAATTCAGTATGAAAAAAAAAGTCTAGTATATCTTCTCTCTTTCACTCCATACTTCCACTTATGTATCTCTTCCTTTTTAACAGTCTATTGGATTTTCTTCCTCCGTAACCACTGCTGTCTCCTTCTCTTACTCCAGAATATACCCGCTTAATCACTTACAAATCCTTCCAAACGTGGCTCATCTGTTTCCTTTTCAGGCCACCTCACCAATTATTCTGCACTCATCATCTTTCCCATTTGTCCACCTGTCTTCTCTGTCCAACTCTCTTAATATCCCAATATATAGTAGATTTCCACTCCATTGTATGAGCATGGACATTGGCAAACTGTATAGCTGAAGGCCTTGCCTATAAATGAGGCAGAAGCATCACCTATCTATTAAAGACTGGAGCAATAAATCTCCTGGAGAACAATCGATCAGCACTCCATCCCCCTCACTCCACTAACCTGTGAGTGGTGAAAGGTACTGACCCTTAACCTTGCTGCTGTCAGTGGTACTGCTGCCAAGCTAGGAGAAGATGCAGCAACACATGATTGGAGTGTTCGGTAGATTTTCACAGATGAACCTTTGACAGGGTCAAGGCACGTCTACTGCAATTGTTTTAGCTGTGTTTTTTTACCCCTCTATCTTGTGGAATGGGTATGCTTTGTGACACGAATCCATCTTGGACTGCACAATAAAGGTGGAACAGACAGAGAGGAGGCTTATAAATAGTCCCATGAGTATGACTGAATGTTTATTTAAACCCGTGGCTCTTTCTTGGCCATGTCGACCTTCCCTGACTTATTTAAATTGCCCAAAACTAAGTGTCCACAGTCAAAATAATGGGAAAAAATACAAACAGAAAGGCAAAATGGGCCGTCATCCTCACAGGAATTGTGATGTGCTTTGATTTGTGTTCTCTTTTGTAGATACAGTCCTCTTTAGATTTTCTACTGCGTGACAAGAATATAAATACAAGCCTCAGGATGCTGCATTGTGGTAGAGGCAAGTAGTGGAGGATAAATGTGTGTAAGGATGTGTTTATGCATGGGTCCGTGGGAAAGAAAAAGATTAAGAAGAATAAACGATAAAGAGTTGGTTGTGTAAGATGAACTTGGTACAATATGGCTGCATTACTACATGTTTTATCTGTCATGGCCGTGCCCTTGTCTCTCCTTATGTTTTCCTGTGTTTTCCCATTCTTCCTGTTTCTTTTCCCCGTTTTTGTCTCTCTTTGTGTTTGTTTGTGTGTGTGCACTCCTGCTGCTGACCTGGTTTCTACACACCTGCCTGCAATCAGTGCATCGCCTCCTCGGCCAACACACCTGTTAGCCAACACACATCAGCTAATCACCTCTCCAGGATATCTACCCTGGCGTTTCTCCCACTCATCACCAAACTGTTGTTTCTGCCCTTGGTGGTAGCTACGCTCTCTTTGCATTTTGATATTTTCTCAGATCCTCATGTTTTGCAACTGGATTAATGCCTGTTTATTTCCTGTGCTTCAGGATCCCTGCCTACCAGCCTGCCTGTCTGCTCACCTGTCTGCATGTTCATTCTCCCTCGCTACCTCCCATCAGCCACCACGCCGCCTTGCCATCTCCATTCCGCCTGTCTCCTTCAGCCATCCCCAGTCATCTGTTAAACATCATCCGCCTCTGAGTCTGTGTTTTGCACTTGGGTCCACTAGTAAACTAGTTTTGACATTTATCAACTTAGAGTACTGTAATGTATTAAATGTATATAGGTTTTGAAGGTCATTTACTTAATTTTCTTGTTATTTAGATTTGTTCTTTATTTGTTTCCTACCTCTTCAGACTGTTTCTTGTACTGCTGTACCCTATGAATTTCTCTGATTGTGATCAATAACGTATTATCTTTTTAAAAATATTTTATTTATATATATATATATATATATATATATATATTATATGTTGAATCAGAAGATGTGGTAGAGAGACAAACAAGTATGAACCACATTGAAACTGGCGGCTCAAAGAGTTTCTAATGGCAGCTAAATCAATGCATTATTTTTTTTTTTTAGTTCAACACTACTGGGCTGTAAGCCTTCAACAGCCTGACCTTTTTCTCTCAGGATACTGTCAACAAAATAACATGTTCATCAACAGGCTAGCTTTACATATCACAGAGAATATTATTTGATTAAAGTAAATAAATGCTCTATTTAAGTATTTTCAGCTGCTTTTGATCCGTTCTGTGGTCTCAGCCCCATAGTATGTGTTTTCTGTTTCTGTTTGTGGACAGTGTGGTCTCTTTCAGACTGAAGATGAATGGGCTACCCTGCTGTGTGTGGCTCCTCTGCTTCTTTAAGCTCTGAGTAGTTCTACAGGCTGGGGAGTTAATTGCCACGGACATGGTGCTGTTTCACATTGATCTGAGAAACATGGGTAGGACTCCCACCGCAGAAAAGAGATAAAGATACTAGGGGAGAGTGGTATAGTAGGGGAGAGATGGAGGGAATAGAGGAGCAAAAGAAAGACAACAGACATGCTTGGCAATTACACAGTATACCTCAGGGTTTTACACCATGTGTATTTGTGCGTATGTGAAGAGGGCCTCACTCATTTAGGACAGACACAGACAGCCAAGCCTGTCAAACGCCCATTTCCAAATTATAGTCATCCCATCTACAATCTAACTTTTGCATAAACACATACAAACATGTAAATGTCTTATTCTTTGTGTCTCACCTCCCTATAATCACATGAGCTTAGAATACTCAGCGTTGGCTAAGAGCTCAATTATAGCACTTGCATATGCCCCACTCGTTAAAGGTGAGTAGTATGCGGGGTGCCAAATGGTAAAGATGAATACCCTATAACTACTATAGCTGGCATGTTTGATGCAGGTCTGTATCTCTACTATAAAATACAGGCAAAATGGCAAAAATAAACAAAAAAAAAAGTTGGTCAATGTATTAAGTGGTGAACACTGCACGAGAAAACAGGAGAAAATACTGTAGAGAAGAAACAAAAGCATTTCCTCTCAGTGGTAGCTGTAAGTGTATCTTTAATGAGGCAGTCAGCCGAGGAGCGTTAGATCACAACGAGGCACTCGTCAGATAGAGGACAACTTCCAGGCAAAGCAGTCAGGACACATGGGTCTTATTACACTGTTCCCCCCTCTCGCACTGCTGGCGACCATCACAAACATATGATGATATGACTCTGGGCATCCTCAGTAAAAAGAGAATCGTTAAATACTTGAAGGGAGAAATGACACTGTTGGATGTTATTTGGTGGTGCTAAAATGTAATAGGGAAACAATCCCAGTTTTTTTGCACCATTTTACTCTTCGTTTATTCCATATGCTAATGACCAAAAAGAATCAGGAGAGTTCATTGGCCAAGTATGCTTGCAGCTTGCTTGCAGGAATTTGACTTCAGTCATCAGTGCCTCTCCTTGTGCCCAATGCAGTGACAAAAACAAATGTACAGAGAGCCACACAGCCAAACAAACATTTACTGTATACAGAGTGCTGGTCTGGTTGGTAACTGTACTGTATATACAGGAAGTACAAGAGTGCATGACAGTGCACAGGAGGTTTGAATAAATAATAATGCATAATCAATAATGTGCCAATAATGTGTATGTATGAAACCGTTGTTATAAGCCTATATGATCTTACAGCTGCACAGCAAGTTGAATGTTATGCATGAGGTACATGCCATTAAAGTTTTTCTGAGATGACATGTATCTGAGTTATCTGTTCATTACTGTGATGATGCATGGAACAAAACTGTTTCTGTGCCCACTTGTCTTGGTGCACAGTGATGTGAATTAGAGTACTGCAACAGACATGCAATCATATCCATTTACCCAGTCATCATCACAGGATGAGTGCAGGATGGAAATTCATATATGAAAATATGAGAGCCTATAAATATACGACCAAATAAGTTTCAGTTTAGTTTATCACTTGTTTACCTATCTCCCTTCCTGTGTACACTAGTTGTGCAATTGCATAGATCAATTTTGTTTAAACACCAGTAGCAGTTTGCCATCCCTAAGCCAAATCTGATGTGAAGAAATAACATTATCACTGCTGCTCTGAAGTCTGATGTTACAGCATGTGGTTTGCATTTCTTGCTATGGGAAATGACATAAACTGTCAGAAAAACAAGGACACAATCCATAACATTTTCATCTACTTTTGGATCTCACCCACTGCCTCAGGCTAAAGTTGTTGTTTTAAAGGAATTTAATGAGGCTTATTTTCAGTTCACGTCTTCTACAGCTGGCTTATTAAACAGTTGATTAACTATATTAGCATTTTTGTTTTTAGATAGATATAATACAATATTAATAATAAACTTTATTTATACAGCACTTCTCAAAACAAACTTATGAAGTGCTTTACATGGTTGAACCAGGATTAAAACACTTCAGGACTGATGCAAGTAAAATCAGTCAATTAAAATAATACAAAATTAAAAATGGAATTAAATCCCCAACAATAAAGATAAAAAAGAAAAAAAGAACAAAAGAAATAATAAAACAGGTAAGACATGTTGAAAAATAAAACAGTGTGCTATAGTTAATACAAGGCTTTTTTAGAAGAGATTTTGAGAAGTGATTTAATTGATGTCACTGATCCTGCAAGCTTCAGATTCTCAGGCAGGGAGTTCCAGAGCTGAGGAGCCCTGACTGCAAAAGCCTGGTCATCGTTAGTCTTAAGCCGGGAACAGCCAGCATATCCCTGCCCGAGGATCTGAGGCCATGCTCTGGCTCATAAGGGAGCAGCAATCCAACAATGTAGCTGGGAGCTGAACCATGAGGTGCTTTAAATATGATCAGTAAAATCTTCAAATCAATTCTAAACCTTACTGGTAACCAGTGAGGAGAGGCTAAAACAGGGCTGATGTGATCTTTTTTTCTAGTATTTGTTAAAAGCGAAGCAGCTGCGTTTTATACCAGCTGAAGGTGTGAGTTTGTTTTTTGGCTTAACCCTGAATAAAATGAATTATCATAATCTAACCAAGGTGAAATAAAAGAATGGCTGACCTTCTTGAGATCAAACCGAGAGAGAAAAGACCTGAGTTTTGAGATGCTCCTTAATTGATAAAAAACATGATTGAATAATGTTTGTAATTTGTTTTTTAAATGAAAGGTCACTGTCAAATATTACACCCAGGTTTCTGGCTGCAGGTTTGATATTTTTAGACAGGGATCCAAGATATCTCTGTAAAATAGGGAAGGATTTTGGGGGACTGAAGAGAATTATTTCTGATTTGTTTTTGTTTAGCTGGAGAAGGTTTTAGGACATCCATTACTTTATTTCTGCCAGACATGATAAAATATGATCAAAATCGCCTTCATCACTGGTTTTAAATGGAACATAAATTTGTGTGTCATTGCATAAAAATGGTACTGGATTTTGTGTTTATGTATATGTCCTAGTGGCAGCATTAACTGTATATACAGAATAACAAGCGGCCAAGGATGGAGCCTTGGGGAACACCACAGGTCAGAGGGGCCACAGAGGAAGAGGCATCTCCCATAACTACTGATAAAGTTCTGTTTGATAGGATTTAAACCAGTCTAGAGCAATGTCCCTAATGCCAACGAGGGATGGGGGGAAAAAAATTGATTCTTAAATGTGGTGCGGACATGGACGATTCTACATTGATTCACAAATGTCAAAAATTGATTTTCCAAATGTTGGTTAATAACATGATATTGACGGAAAGACAAAAGGCAGAATTCAACAGCAAGGGCAGTGCAGCATCCGGACAGTCTACAAAGCGCACACGCAAGAGTTATCTTGCAGTTCATCTTCAAAAAAGGCAGCAGTTGCAAGCATGTTTTGATTTATTGTCTAAATAATCATCTTTGTGAGATGAACGTTCAGTATATTGTCAACTTTCTACGCCATCACTCATGGCTTTCCCTGGAGCTAACGGTGCAGCAGAGAGGCTCCACTTTCACTTATTTTTTCATTCTCATACAGGCAGGAGATTGTAAGATGCTTTCAAATTAATTAATTAAATAATTAATAAATTAATAAAAGCAGTTAACTTTTTAAAATAAAAAGGCTGTGGTCCTTATATGCCAGTTATGTTTCATATTGTATTTCAGTGGAATAAGGACACCAGTGAATGGTTTGGCACACAGTATACTGGAGCAAGAGACTGAAAATTGTGCCGCCTTTTCTTCTCATTCAGTCGAGAATCAATTTTGAATTGAGAATCGATGCTGAATCTAATGATGAGTTCCCTAAAGATTCCTTATTCTAATGCCAACCCACTTTTCAAGGTAATAGAATAGGATGGAGTGATCCACAGTGTCAAATGCAGAGCTCAAATCAAGAATTAAAATTGAACAATCACCAGCATCAGCTGTAAGTAAAAGTCATTTGTCACTTTGATTAGAACAGTTTCAGTGCTATGACATGCACAGAAACCTGAATGAAATTTGTTAAAAGTGTCATAATTATTCATAAAAGAAATCAACTCTAAGTGGACAATCTTCTTTTTAAAAATGGTCATTTAGAAATTGGTCTAAATTTTTTTTAATTCTGTAGGGCTGAGGTTAGGTTTTATGAGCAGTGGGTGCACTACTGCATGCTTAAGGCAGGAGGGAACATAGCTAGTAAACAGATAGCTATTTACCATAGATAAAAAAGTGGGACCACATTGTTAAAAACCCGTTTGAGAAATCTGGCGGGCATAATATCTGAATGACTTGATGAAGGCTTTAATTTAGCCATTGTATACTTTAAAGTGTATAATGAAAGGGACCCAACATTATTGAGCAAGGCAGAGGACATGGAGTGTGGAGAAGGAGAGAGTCACCGGTTACATGACCAATCTGGAGTTTTATTTCATTTATTTTGTTTGTGAAGAAGGATAAAAAATTGCTCACAGATCATGTGGGTGGCTTCAGTTTTGTTGTTGTAATTACAGTGGTTTTGGAAAGAATTCTGGGGTTATGGCGTTTTGTTGTTATGATGCTGTAGAAATAGAAGGACCTTGCGTCTTTTACTGATTTTTCATAGGTAAACATTAGTTCTTTCATAATTTGATATGACAATGCCAGACTGTTCTTTTTCCATTTCCACTCAGCTTGTCTGCATTTTGTCTTTATTTCTCTGGTATTGTTATATACCCAAGGCGTGCTGCAAGTTGATTTGACTTTCTGGATTTTTACAGGTGCTATGGAGCCAAGTACAGCTTTATGTGTATTATTGAAGTTGTTTAGTAATTCTTTTGTAGACAAATTTGATTTTTGGTTATTGCAATGTGTAGATGCAGTGGTGAAGGCCTTATAAAATCTGTAAGCAGAGTTTGTATTGCGGACATGAGAGGAAACCTAAGTAGCCACTGTGGGAGCAGGAAGTGGAAAGAGGGACTTAAAAATAATAGCTTTGTGGTCAGACACACAAAAACTAGCCACACAGAGACAAACACTATCAAGAATAAAACCAGAGGACAGAACAATATCCAGGGTGTGTCCCTTTAAGTGAATGGGACCCTCAACTGACTGAGCGAGATTAAAAGAATGCACAATGTCTATAAAATCCATAGTACAAGAGGAACCAAGGGAGCAGCATACATGTATGTTTAAATCACCTAAAATCAGGACTCTGTCAAAGCGAGGCATAATAAAAGCTAAAAGATCAAAAAAATCCTGAATAAAACCAGTTAGATTTTGGGTGTCTGTAGATTAAAACACTAAGTAAAGGGGCCTTGCAATTTATCATAAAACCAAGTGATTCAAATGAGGAAAAGTTTCCAAGTGAGTAAGGGGAACATTTAAATTCTCTGTGTGTATCACAGCCAGTCCATCTTCACAACATGAAATCAAAGGCTGCTGAAAATAATTAAAACCACGAGGACATGCATCATTCAGTGCAACACAGTCACCTGGACTTAACTAAGTCTCAGTATGCATGAATAGATCTAACGGCTTTGATACTACGAAATCATTGCAGAAAAATGATTTATTTGTCAGTGATCTGGCATTCAACAACTCAAACACTACTGAGTTGGGAAATGGAGCAGGACTGGCCATAGAGGCCATGAGGCGAGGTAGCAAGTTTGACAGGGACCAGATTATTAGCATTTACTGTACAGTTGGATTTCCAGCAGGGGACTCTGTTACTGGGAGCGACAGGAATTGCAGGTGATGATGTCACAGTTGTTTGTAGAAAGTATTCGGGCCCCTAGTCTACTTGGGTGCAAACCATCAGGACAATAGAAGGCATCCTGCAGCCAGAAGAAATCAAAGTTCTGAACATATCCAAAGCTGTTGATGTTGAACCATTTACACAGCCAATAATCCAGGGCATACAGGCGGCTGAAAATTTCCGGAGATACGGTATGGGACCAGAAAAAACAACATTGCGTTTCAGTGTCGCTGAAGACTGAGCAATTGAGTTGAATTGTTCCTTTGCTAATTCAGTTCCTACTTGAGCTGAAACATTGTTGATGCCAGCACGAACAACAGTACAGTACTATACAGTACAATAGTACAGTACTGTTGCTGTTCATGCTGGCATCAACAATGTTTCAGCTTGAGTGGTTTTTTCGGCAGTTTAGACTGCCTGTAGAAGACTGTTCTTGTCCTGTTTTGTTGCTAAACCAAATCGGACTGATGGAACACATCCATTATTAGTGTGTAGAATTGAGGCAACAGCTCCTGTAGCAAGTTGAACTTCCTCAGCTGGCCCAGGAAGTAGACCCTGCTTGGTCCTTTTTACGCAGCTTGGTCTCAACCTGAATGTTCCCATGGCAGTGTTGTTGAGTATGGTGAAGGAGGTGGTATGGGGAGCTGAGTCTCACATAAGGCCATTGTCCCTGTAGGTGCAGTGATTTGTGCAGAGGGAAAACAGCAGTGAGGAGAACACACATCCCTGAGAATTGCCAGAACTGCCTCTACTGTTGAGTCCTGTCTTTTGGGACATTGGTGATCCACTGGTCTTGCTGGAATACTGTGTTTGAGTTGAGTGAGTTTTGAGCAGATGAATTCCAGGGCAAGGATCCTTGCATACAGTTACTCTCCAGGCATTAAAGATGTTGCAGGAGACAGTGCAGTGCCATAACGACTGCTTCATTAACCGACATGTTTGCCCAGTAGGCAAACTGCAGGGGGTTCAGCAGGGGGTCTGTGATGTGCTTTAGGAGGCCCGACACCATTTTTTTTTTCCAAAGATCTTTGGGACCACAGATGTATAGGCCTGTAGTCATTATTGCTGTGATGCAAAGTTTATGAGGACCAGCATTTGAAGCAGCTGAGAATTTCACACAGACTGAGTAATCTGTTGATGATCTGTGTGATGACAGAAGCCAGTTGGTCACCACAGGCCTTTAGACAGAAGCATGAGACGCCATGTGGGTCTGCGGCTTCCCTGAATTGCGTTTACATGCTCTTAAGTAACCAGGTTACTGAAAGAAACCAGGTTACCTGGGTAGCTGCGGAAGTGTTTAAATGCACTATAGTAATCAGGTTACTGTAAATTCCACGTGCATGCAGTACATGCAGCAGGTCAGTAATCAAATTTCTTCCCTACCTCCTAACTTAGTTTGGGACCATGGCTTACCGATTTTAATGGACGCTGCTTCCAGACTTTTGACTTGTGTTGGTGTGAGAGGAGAGGACAAACAGACAAACAGAGCAGAGCTTTTCCTTACAGCATGAATGTGTCTGAAAATAGCAAACAGTCAAATGTTCAGGGGTGGAAACTGACTTGTTTAGACTTCTACAGGCTACTTTGTGTTGGTTTCAATTACAGTCACACTTTGGATGGAATTACTATAAATGTGAGGATGAATGGGTTTGTTCAACAATCTCTCCTTTCATCTAGCCACTCCACTGATACTTTCCCTGTTTGTAAAAAGCTGATTAGAAACTCAGTTAAGCATGTACATGGCCAAGAAATCGACATTCTCCAGGACAAATCTACCTGGGGAAATCAGTCCCCTAATCCCCTTCTCCTATTATGGTAACCAGGTTTCTCATTTACATGATATTTAAGAAATCAGCTTACTGGAGAAAGTCAAATGTAACCAGCTTACTTAAGGGCATGTAACCGCACTGCTGGTCTTTTGTCTGAGTTGACATCTTCCTCACTGATGCAGCATGCAGGTTAAATGGCAGGAACGGCAGGGGAATGGAATCAGTTGGAGCTTGTTTAGTGAGTGTGTTGGGGCCAGGGATTGATGTAAGCTTTATTTTTTTAGTTTTTCAGTGTAGCTTCTTTTATTTGCTCTGATTTCTTTTCCACTGATTTAGTCCTTGGCCTGATGAAGCTGCTTGACTTTGACTATAGAACAATTTCATATTGTTGCATTTCATTTATCTTTGTACATGATAACACATGCTCTCAATCTGCACTGGCACCTCACAATGTAACAGTGCCAGTAAGCTCAATCAGATCATCGGCCTATCTTCCAACAGTGTTTGCACAGGC
This sequence comes from Thunnus thynnus, assembly GCF_963924715.1. Lineage (NCBI taxonomy): Eukaryota > Metazoa > Chordata > Actinopteri > Scombriformes > Scombridae > Thunnus > Thunnus thynnus. The sequence goes on from NC_089535.1 coordinate 9,213,582, forward strand.
TTTGTGAATTTTGTTTCTGGCTGTAAATTGGGAGAAGATGAATGATCAGAGTATCCAAAAGCTGCATGTTGGACAAAGCAGTAAGCATCCTTTAAGACTGTGTGACTGTGTTTCTGTGCCTGGTGGGATACTTAATACACTGTCTGTATTTGTGCAGTTCATGACTGAGGTTTGCTCTGTTAAAATCCCCCAGAATAATGAGAAGGGAGTCTGGGTGTTCTTGCTCCATACTGGTTATCTGGTCAGCCAAGCGCTGCAGCGTCTCGCTCATACAGGCTTGAGGCGGGATGTAAACACTGGCAAGAATAAAGGAGGAAAACTCCTGTGGTGAATGAAATGGCTTACCGTTAATGAAAAGAGCTTGGAGGTGAGGGCAACAGATTTTCTTTAACACCATGACATCAATACACCAACCTTCACTGATATCAAAGCTGATTCTGTCTCCCTTAATTTCCCTGATACACCAGCTCCGATACGCAATCTGCTCCATAGAGTAGAAAGAAAGGCAGATATAATGCAATGTCCAGGTTTCAGTGATGCATAGTGCGCAGAGAATGAGTCCTTGTTGGTTCTGTTGAGGAGTAACAGCAAAGCTTCATCAGGTGTATTTTCGTGAGCAGACTGTGAAAACCTAATAGTCGGAGCTTTGGCAGGACTATCATGCTTTCCCTGTTGCAACTCCAGCTTCTCATGCAAATGACTACTGGTCCTCTGACTAGAACATCTGTAAAACTCCCTGGGTGTGAGGAATATAGTGCCAAAATGAAAATAAGGGATCAACAATTTTTTTCTCCCGAACTGCGCCAAAATAAAAATCAAAAATCAGTGCCAGTTGTTCCTTTTGCTTCAAGTGATCATGGATATGTACAAATTACAGAGAGAGTTATCTGTGGCAAAATAACTGCAGTATAAAATGATATATTTTTTTAAAAAGCTGAATGGAAAGGGAGAAATGCAAACTTATAAAAGGATGACAGAAATCCAATCCAGCAGTTGGTAGGACAACAAATGAAAATTAATTCCTATTACTGGAAACCAAAAAACTAGAATTCCATTTAGAGGTATTGATTAAGCTGTTAATGCTCCACTGATTAATAAAATTGAGTACTGCTCAAGAATGCTAAGTGTTTAGTGTTTAGTAAAACAAAGCAGATCATTCATGAACAATTTGAATTGTTTGCTTCTTTCCATCAAGTTCAGTATAAGAGTATCATCACGATATTGACTTGAAAAATTGTAAACCTTTTTCTTCAATTATGCTTTCATACTCCTGACAGTATGAGCTATAATGACCATCTAAACTAACAGCTAAACATCATGAAAAATACCCTTCAAAACACTTTTGAAACCTTCTCTCTGAATGTCACTCCATTGATGATAGGTTTCATAAAAGAAAGCAAAAATATCACTGGAAATTGCTTGTGTCAACTTTAGACTGATATTCCATAACTGGATTTTGTTTATATTATTTTGTTATATACACAACTAACTGCAGTTTATAAGACATGAAGCCAGGAGAGAGGACATGAATATGACAATAGGTAATTTGTCTACCCTTTTTCTGCTGGATTTAAGTGCTGCTTTCATCACTACAGACCAAGATATATTATTGTAATAGGCCATCTGGAAAACTAGGTTAGTCTCTTTGGGACAGCATTAAACTGTTTCAGGACCTATATTACAGGTAGGCAAGACTACATCAGCCTAGGAGACCAGGTGTCTAATAGATTTGATGGTAACAATGGAATTGCTTTGACCCAGTTCTATGCTCTTTATATGTGCTCCTTTGGGATCGGTTATTCAGCAATATATTAGTTTTAACAGTTATACAGACAGCATGCAAAAAAGATATTTCTCTGTTGAGCCGGAATACCCACATGACCATATGTGATCTACTTGCTTGACATGCATGATAAGTGATGCATGACGTTGTTCAATTTAAAGGGGAAAAGAAAGAAATATATCCCAAATCAAAGATTAATGCCTTACATCAAATCAATATCTCAAACTGAAGTTACATACATGATCATTATTCTGGACTCACTATAAAACTGCACCTTCATTACTCTAACTTCAGACTGTCTCACTGTAAATCAAAATAATACACTTGCAGTTTTATCATAAATAAAAGTAGAATGAGTCCTTTTCTGAGTGGGCAAGATTACTGCAATTACTCTCAATAGAATTGACATTACAATTAAAATCCATAAACATTTCAACTAGTTGACACCTAAGATGCCAAACTGATATGATAACTTACTTGATTTTGAAATGTACATTGAAATGTACAGATTTTCAGAAGTAGCATGTTGCATTAGTGAGCAACATTGGTCTGGAGGAGATAGCTGCAATGAAATTCTTTCTAGGCTGCAGGCAAGCATGAATCCATTTTTCATTTTTGCCCTGAGGGTAATCGATGATGGGGGTGACGAGACAACAGCACACCCTGAATGAGCAAGGGTACTCTGAAAGGTTCAAAGTAGCCTGCTGGCTCATTCAAATTCAGTCTGCTAAATCCTGGGCTTTCCATATTCCCACCATGTTCCTACAGCGCACCATAGGGAGATCTAGCTGGCACTCTAACCACGTTTTTTATTATGGGCTGCACTCTGTAATGGCCTCAGGTCAGCAAAGAGACCTAGATCTCCATTAATTCACATAAACTCTGCAAATGCTATACAGTATACAAGCATACCTATGTCTAGCAAGGACACTGAGTGGTGAAGGTGGTGAAGCACCAAAAACTATGCAGGCCAGGAAAATATCATACAATTACCAAGCAGCGGTCCCAAATGTTTCGGTCCTGCTCTTTTAGACCTGCAGTCCAAATTAATTGCATACTGTGAATTATTAATTACTGAGGCTCATGTCTGATGGACAAATGCCTGAAAGAGCTTAACGTTACACCCAGACTACAGATGTTTTAAAAATAAATGAGTAAATGAAATAAATTTTTTACAGTCACACCTTGAAGTGTTTTATTTTATTTTTTTTTGCATTTGATTTAATATCTACTAAAGGTTGGTGGGTTTTGTTTTACTTATCATTTCATTTTACCTAATAGGTGTTTCATTAAATGGAAAATCCCAATAACACATTTTGATGACCCCTACTGTGTCATCTTGTGTTGCTGTATGATTCACCTGTCTCTCTGCTCACTCTGCAGGTGGATCGTTAGTGCGACCTGGAACACCTGAGGGTGTTCCCAGGTTATTTAAGCCTGGATGCAGTTGGCAGCTCTCTCTCTCTCTGACTCGCTGCCACTCTACTGCTGCTGCTGCTGCTGCTGCTGCTGCAGTTCTGCTCTGCTCTGCTCTCTCCCACAAGCATCCTTTGGTTTAGTTATGCTGCTTTAGTTCTTTGCTTTGCTTTCATGCACCTTGCAACACTCACACACTCACACACACATTCTCCACTCATGCATCACATACACTACTGATACCACTGACTTCCACACTTCATACTGTAAATATTTGGTTAACTTAACTTAACTTAATTTGGTTTAATTTGGTAAAATAAAACTTCTTTTGTAACATTTTATCATGGTGTGTCTTCCTACTTGTTGTGGTCTAAGAGCTAGGTCATCATGTACACACAGACACACACACATAGTTATATAAAAGTACCACTTATTGCCTTCAGGTGGCACTAGTGTTAAAATTACAGCAGCTATTAGTTTTCTGTACTGTAGGTGGGAACTCTAATATATATTATTCTTAAAGGAATACTTGGGAGATACTCTTATTCACTCCCTTGAAAAGAGTTAGATGAGAAGATCAATATCTGTCTGTTACCAATGCAGCTCCAGCCAGAAGACTGGTAGCTTAGCTTTGCCTCCCAGCACCTCTAAATATATATTTAACACATTCCACAATCCAAGTTTAAAAAAACAACAAGGTGCCGTTTTACGGGGGTTATATACTGGATTATTTCTTGGCTAGGAGTGGTGATTTCCTGAACTATAATTTGTCATTTTCACACTTTTTGTACGGATTAAACAGAAGTGATATAAGGTTAGCGAGCTTTAGAGATGCTGGTAGGTTGATTTTTATTTTGAGCTTTCAACAGAGCCAGGCTAGCAGTTTCCCTCTGTCTTTACGAAGCTAGGCTAACCTTCTCTGCCTCCAGATATGAGAGTAATATTGATCTTCTCATCTTCTTCTCATCTCTCAGCAGGAATGTGAATAAGTGTATTTGCCAAAATGTCGATCTGTTCCTTCCCGCTGCTTTTAGCCTGTAGGCTGCACAGGTTTGTCTGCGTAAAACTTGTATGTGTAGTATCCAGCACAGCATGTTAAACATGAGTAAGTTAGTTGTGAGTGACTTTGTGAGACTTCTTAATTCCCTCATTTGTTGAATTATAAGATTTCCTAAATGAAACAATTCATTGATTCCATTGTAATAAAAGTAAGAGAGATGAGACAAAATTAAACAAATCCTCTACCATGTGACATCATTATCCCACAATGCGTGGAAGCTGAGCTTCACACAGACACATTTTTGTCTGCAGTATTGCTCCTAAAGCATCTTATGTGTATGTGTGTAAGAGAGTGCTTTAATCTAGACTGCTGATGGGAGAGTATCTCAGATGTGGTATGGCATGTCCATGACCTTGACCATGACCAAGTGTGTGTTTTACAGAAATAGACTTCTTCAAGCTCCACTTACTCTACCCGTCTGATCTCGAGCAGACTGTGATGAGAGGTTTTAAAGATACACACACACACACACACACACACTTTCCATAGTGAAAGCTCATTAACACTCTGCTGCTAAATCCAAATTTCCTCAGTAAACAACATTTCTGCAAATGCTTGGCTTTTTTTGGACTGGTGTTTTTGAGTAAGCCAACCTGATTTGGTGATTAGTAATGTACTCAAAAGAATATGAAACAGCTTATTACCCCAATATTTTCCCCATGAATGCTGATTGGGCAATGAACTCTCTTGTTTAATGACAGGTTTTATGAAGTTCATAAGCTGAGTTGTTTTTGCAGCAACTTTGTTTGATGTGATGAGTCACCACCAGTATAGGTATCTTGCCAGCTTCAGAGTGCTGTCACCCTCAAAATTTAACCCTTTCAGTTAGTCACTGAATAACAGTGCAGTCACAGTATGTATGGCCTGTGTTAAATGGGTGAAGCCCTGAAGGTTCTGGGATCAGGAGGAAAAGAGTGAGTGCTTGGATGGTGGCTAATGGGTCAGAAATGTGTTCAAGAACAAGCCCATGGTCATGTTTTCAACAATGGTGTTTAGGAACGAGTGTCTCTTATCTATGAAAAACCTCCTTTTGAGATTCTGGCTAATTTTTTTTCCAATTGCTTCTTTGTGCAACAGCACAATTCACTGCCTTGTGTAGGCTGTACCTAACCATGGTGACATGTAGGCTATTTCCATACACATGTGCTGGCTTGGCTTGACTTGGTTCGACTCAGCGCATCAGCCCAGCACAGCAGGGATTAACATCTCCATTACAACAGGGCTACCCGCTTGAAAGTGTGTCTTTAACTGATAAGTGACTTGTCTTGAGTCGAAAGCGGCAGGCTGTGTACATCATGGCTGTGACTAGTGGTCAAAGTCGTGGCTGTAAAACGGTGGATAAACACATTTAATTTCCTATAAGTTCTTCACAATAAAAGCCTTCCGTTAGTTTGTCAGTGGAAGGCTTTTAATATGAAGCAGCAGCAGGAAATTTTTTCATCAGCGGTAACTTAACGCAGTTCTGATATGGCTGAAAGCGGTCAGGAAACAGTAAAATAAAGCAGATATCTGAAAGTACAAATAGGGACGCAGGGGAGAAACTAAACTTCAAACCACAGATATTCAGTTAGAAGCTACAAAAGTACTGAGAGCTGAACACACAGAGGCTTTTAAAAACAGCTTTCTCTGTGGTCTCCAGCGCAGACATGGGTTTAGTCTCGCTGAGCAACACATGCTTGTTTGGGTGGGAGAAGCAGGAGAAGGGGGGTCGTCACAGGATGGCCATGGTCAGCGAGACGTCACCGCAACCCGCTTGGAGGCAGGTCAGGCGCTCTGGCCTGACTCCGGAGGTGGTCCATCTCTGGCATGACTCCGCACAACTGGGTATGTTTTTTAAACTAGTAATGGAAATGCAAATCAATGTGGCATGGTTTGACTCTACACAGCCAAAAGTACCAATGGAAAAACCCTGATGATGGACTGAATGTTAAAAAACAAAAGAACAGCTAGAACTCAGACATACCACTGGAGATATTGTGGGTACACATGGATAAGAGTTTGATTATGTTACAATTAGAGACTGAGATCTTGGGTTGCAACTAACAATTATTTTCTTGATTAACCGATCAGTTGTTTGGTCTATAAAATGCCAGAAAATGGTGAAAAATGTCAATCACTGTTTCCCAAAGTTCAAGGTGACGGCCTAAAATGTCTTCTTTTATCTCGAGCAACAATTCACAACCCAAAGATATTTAGTTAACTATCACAAGAGACTAAAGAAACCAGAGATATTCACATATTATAAGCAGGGAACAAGAATTTTGAGAAATTTGATATTTCCTCTTACAAAATGACTCAGAATTATATATCAATTAGCAAAATAGTTGGCAATTAATTTTCTGACGATCAACTAATCGGCTAATCCTTGCAGCTCTACTGAGATCCCAGAGAGATGTTACTACAGCAATGTCTATGAAAACAGTGATTAGTTGTTGCCACAGAGTCTTACTCCTCAGCTGCAACTGTTTCTAGTTACATGCCACTTATCCTGGATTCACCCTCACACTGTATGCGCTTTTTTTTTTGGTTGACAATTTTCATACTTAACACCTGATGTGAGAAATCTACTTTCAGGCACTGTCTCATGCTCACCTGCTCCCTGAACAAATGTCACGCCAATTAAGAAGAAGCTACATGGCCACGCTATGATGGAAAAATTTAACTAGCTGTATATTTCTACACTTTTTCAGGCCTCCATAAGTTGTTTTTTTTTTACTATAGATACAAACAGATAAAAATAAATCCAATATGTGATATGAATGTCTGATTTAATTGTACTGGATATGTTGTACCACTGCCACTCTGTTCACAAGAGCATAGTCACCAGCACAAACAGCTAACTTTGAACCACAAGAGGAGCCATGATGGAGTTATGGAGAAACCCCCACCAGGAAGAAATACTTTGGTACATTTAATGAGAAGTGGTGAGAAAACAAGGAATTTGGCTTTTGAAACTTGATAATTTCACAGTCTAAGTAATTCTTTTGTTGGCATTCTTTTCTTGTCAAATTTGAGAGGAGGAAGGATCCACTAATGCATCGTGCTGCCAGCAAGAAACGCAAGGATTTGGACAGGCACACTCTGAGAAATACAAATTTTAAACAGAAAGCGACCGTGGAAAAGCTACGAGGTTATGGAAAGTGAAATTATACTGTGTTGTGTTTGTCATGGAAAAAAAAAAAATCTAATTGAATTGCTGCTCTTTTGGCTGGTGTTGTGATTCTGTGGTGCTGAACTGACAGCTCCTGTTAAAGTGCAGTTTACACACATCTTCTAATTTGCTGCTGTATTCTTTGTCACTGTCTCTAAAATCGTTTTCACATAGTAGCACCGCTTTTACTGAAAACTTGATGATATGAAGGGTCATCTAATCTCTCTCTGACTCTCTTTGGGTGTCTCTTTATCTTGCGGAATCACCTGCCATGGCTTGCTATTTCACTCTGTGTGAGTTTGTTTTTTTTTCCTTGAATTTGAGTACTGTACTTGTGACTTCATGTTGCAGGAGCTGTCACTATTGGTTATAAGAAGGTCTTAGTTTTGCAAAGTCTCTCTAGCTGACAAAAATTGGCAATCCCATGTAACATCTATTTTCCAGGGTTTGGCTTGGCATGGTATTGCAGGCCACAATGCACATGTACATGAGTCATACCTTGCCAAACACAAAGACTCTCACACACCTGAGGCACTTACCGAGCCAGTGTTCACCAGTGATTTTGCCAAATCCCTCACGGTAAGACTCCCATCCTCTGAAGAAGTTGACTGAGCCATCCTCCCTGCGCTGGATCACCTACACAGCCAAAACAGCAAGAGAAGAGGTCAATGGTCAGATGAGATTCATCTCAGAACGAGTGTTTAATCCTCCTCTATGATGAGTCATTCCAAGTCCCACTGTTGGTCGCTGAGCTCATCTAGAACTAAACTAAATTATCTCATAAATGCTTGCTCTTTCACAAATGAATAATGCAAATGCTCTTCCCACTAAAAAGGCAATTTGTCGGAAGCTAATAAAAGGAATCCATTAAATCTTGACTGACTTTGAATCAAACTGCCATGGAATTTGCATACTTAATTGAAATCCCCAAAAAGAGATGATATTCATAATACAATAATGCTAAATACACAGATGAGATGAGATGTCTCTTCTTCTTCTGTACTGTAAATCATTAAATTCTATAAATCTACGGTGTGTGGAGAAATGATGTAGTAGGCTTTTTTTTATAGAAACCTTTTCAATATGAGAAATATTTGCAAATAGCAAATAGCATTTAACTCAACTGTGTGTGTGTGTGTGCACATGGGTGAGGGTAAAGTATCTGCATCACCCAATGAAATAATCTATCCATTAAAAGTGCTGACATTCCACGTGTCAGGCTGAGGATGAACTGAAATTAGAAATATGCTCCTGAAGAGGAAATGCATGCAGATGGAAAATCGTCTAGGACTGGCTGTTGGAAGGCTTTGTTAATGTTAAAATGACAAAGGCAATACCCTGAGACAGTTTATGTTCAGCATGACTAATCCCCCTAACATACCATAAGGTACCAGATGGCACCAACAGCCATATTTGCTTTTAACATCCACGCAGACAAAGAAAAAAAATCCTGTAGCGCAATGGCAAAATCATCGTCTTCATCATCCTCATCACAGTCGTCATCATGATCATTTTAATCATCATTACTGTATCATTATCACTTATCAAGAACATCAAGGGATTTTAGGGATTTTCCTCCTTATCCTATAAGAGGCTAGATTCCTCATCTCTTAATTCAGAACTCTCTGAATATTGATTTCCTCCTTAATTCCAAAGATATGATCATCTCCAAATATTTATTCTGTTGTAAGATTCAAGTCTCTCATGCTCATCAAATTAGCAGTTTCTGTCATGAATCTCAACCCTCCAGAGCTGCCAGGACTTTCTACCCAATGAATCATGTAGAAATTAGGAATCCATTAGTTTTCCCAATCAAATTTCCAAAGATTTCTTGCATGCGCCTCATCCCTTGCCAGCTACTACATCCAAGTTAGACAAAATAGTGGATAAAACATCTTAAAGAGGATGTATCAAGCACACTTTTTAGATTCTGGATTCTACTGGAATATCTTAGCTTGATTTACAGTTCAAAAACTACTTATTTATTTTATACTGGACCTTTAAGCAGCTCCTCAGTTCAGCCTCTGTATGAAGCAGGCAGTTTTAGATAATGTCTCTTGAAGGCCCCCCTCCCAGGGAGCCCACTATGTTTAGATTGGTTGGTTGGCCTTGGTTGCTCAGGAGGCTATGTAAACAAACAGTAGTAGTAAGATTTAACTTTTTTTTCTCCATCTTCACTCTAAATGGAAAATTCTCAAATACATCTGTACATGTTTGAGCCTGAATTTGATCCAAAATATGCAAATTGACAATGCAAACAACCCAAGGAACAACATTAACAACAACCTTAGCGACAAAGGCTATGGCATGGACGGCCATTTGTGGGCATGTGCAAACAATCTGACATTGTCACAAGAAAGAAGTAGAGGTAACTTTGCAAACAAAGCATTCAGAGCAGGCTGAAGTCTGGGCTTTTGACTTTCAGAGAGAATTTTTACAAAGGTTCGCTGCATGTTTTGAAACTTTAACCATGTTTCACATAGACATCCGATATCATTGCAATATTAAAATAACAGAAAATCACAAAAAGCATGATATGTCCCCTTTAAACAATGCTTTATTCAGACCATCAAATCCATAAAAAGACCAAAACCAACAATATATATACTATATAATACTTATACATATTAGTTGGATCAATTCATTGTTGGTTTGGTCTTTTTATTTGCCAACATTAAAAACATAGAACCTAACCACACTTTTTCTAAATCTATTTACCCCATTATCATCTCTCTTAGTGCTACTAAATAACCTATAAACCCCATGTCATTTTTTTTTCAGTGAGACCTATACAGAGGTCCTAGCATGCAGAGTGCTGAATTAAGCTGTCAGTTATACATAAAGAAACAAAGGGATTTGTATCAGCTGTTGCATAAGTCTCTCACAGGCTTTGCTCCAGTCACAGTACATAGATCATCAAACTAGTGCCCCAGTTATCTGTACATGATTATACTTCTTAACTCCCTTAAGTTTACATGGGACTCTATCTTGACTGTTGTACAGGATTGTACTCCTTAATATTAAATCAGAATCTGAATGACGTAAAACTAATTAGTATTAATTGTGTGAGTAATGATTTATTGTATGTCTTACTCTATGTCTTGCAAAATATAAATATAAATAATTAAACAATGAATAAAACTCTGTTCAGTCAGGTTCACTTAACAACATCAGAAAACTCATGATTTTAACTAATATTATACATGATTTGATATTGCCTACAATCTGTTAATTATGTTATTATTACAATGAATACAATGATGTCCTGATTAAGCTAATCAAAAGACCTTGGGAAGGGAGCTGTGGCCTTTCACAGCACAAACAATGCATCATCATCATGTTACTGATATGTCAGCAGGGCGCTCAAGGACTGTGAGAAAGCCTGCCCCTGTTTCAGCCGGAGTTTCCCACTGATTGCCTGGGTTACCTGCTGAGATTCACGTCAAGGATTTGTGCAAAAAAAACAACAACAAAAAAACAAACAATAAAGGTACTGTAATAAAAAACATGACTGTCTTGAATTTAACAGCAGGTTTAAAAATGACAGCATTCATGCCACTTAAGTCTCCTTTTAAATAATGACCTTCTAGCCTCCTTATCTTACTCCCCTTTCCTCTTACCCCTTATTCAAATTAGCTGAAATAGAGAGGACTGCACATTGATAATGCTATGTCACAAATGAGGAGGAGGTTTTCTTTTTCATCCACTCCTAACTGTTCTTCTCTTACCCTTGGCACTCAGAGTATAAGCAGAAAGTTTAGAAGGCAAGAAAATGGCATAAAGTGCTCCCTCAACCAACCACATTGCAAACAAATGTCAGAAAAAAAACTTTTTAAACATCTTTTAAATTCACACTGAAAAAAACTGAAATAAATGTGTCAGACTACAGTCTGTCTTTATGAAAAGATTTTAGAGAATAAGTCAAGTCTCTAATTTTTATTCAAATCATCCGTGGCCTTTCAGAACAATGTATCACTCACATTATCGCCGTTCTGAAAAAGTCAAAGCCTGTCTGGCTGCATACATACTGTACTGTAGATCCACCTGACATATGACAAAGATGTCTGATAGACTGGATATGGAAAGAATAGACAGTGAATAGCTGTATGCTCTCATACTAGCGTTGTTCCGTTGATGCAGATAGACCCCATCTACTTTTTCCACAAGTAACACCATTAGAAGAAAAACTCCTCATGTAAATTTTTTTTTACAGTCTTCATTTTGCTAGCTCTCATATTAAAGGTCAAAAGACATTCTTGAAGCTAGTCTCTCTAATTAGCATTGTAATGCAGGGCTTGTGTTCTGATTGAAAAAAAACCAAAGAGACCAGTAGCCACCTGTTACCGTGAATCACCGTGACAGGATGAAACTGGCCAGTGGTCACATGAAGCGGCACTCTACAGCAGCAGGTTAACCACCAAGCAGTTCAGTTCAGATTAGGGTTAACACTCTTATTCAGCTGGCCCTGCCTCCTCCCATGTCTAGCATCCTTGTAAGACTGGAGAGCCCCTCTGAGGTTTAATTGCATGTTGACCCTCAAGTTGTGTGTTTGTGTGTGTGTGTGTGTGTGTGTGTGTGTGTGTGTGTTCCCTGAAGACATAAAGCTCACAGACACACCAATCATTTTCTCTCACATGATTCAAGAGGGAAAGATTGGGAGGTGGAGGTAGGCAAGGGATTTTTGAAGTGGGTGACAGTGCTGTTAGAGTGACTCTATGTGTGTATTAGGGTATTATATACTTGTGTGTTGGTCCAGTGTTTGTATATGTATATGTGGGTATGTAGACATCCATGTGTTCTTATGTCTGCATGTTTTTGTATAGAAAGACAAAAAAAAGATCATATTCACCTGAATTTCTGTATGTGTGCTTCTAAACATATTCAGTATATGTGTGGGTTTTACATATGTTTGTGCATCCACAATTGCTTGATGTGTATGTGTGTATCTGTGTGACTTTACTGTACATGCGGAGTTGTATAAGCACGTGGGTGTTTATGTTAATGTTGAAGTTTGTGGGTACTCTGAAAAAGTTTGCTTGTGTTGCTTGAGGCCTGTTTACTGATAATTTTAAGTGAAGAAGATGCAGAAATGTGCAGCCAAGAGGCAGATAAGCAGACGGTATTGTCTGCTCTGACTCTTACATTATGGTTACTCATGAAGAAGTTGCTCCCAAGACTGGTCAGTACTGGTCAATGGCAGAAAGGGTTTAAAAGACTGTTAGCGCCACAAAAAATGCAGCTTTTGCAATTTTACCTGTAGAGAAATGAAAATCAATTGCCCAGCTTGGAGTGTAGCTGTCTATAAATGTGCATGTGTGCACTTTTACAGTTGCACATGTATACACTCCAGCTCAAATGTCTGTGTTTTGTTGAGAGCTCTGGCCAATATGTCACCTCATTTCACCCCCCCTGCACACAGACACAAACACAGTTTCCACTGGGACGCAGCTCAACATCCTAACTGACAAATCCGTACACACAGTGTTTGGCTAGAGGGCAGCGCCTGCCATCAAAGTTGTTTCTGTCAAGGTCAGAAGCTGACAGACGTTCTGTTTGGGTGTGGGGCAGGTGATGTGCTAGCCATACACACATTGAGAACTGCAGCTGTGACACAGCAGCCATTTTATTAAAGGGTCACGCAAGGTCTCAGTGTTTCACCACATAAAGTACAGACTGTGTGTTTTCATATTGATATACTAATAGCAAACAAAATATACTGTAAAAGAGAACCCAATGAAACACAGGGTAGTTACATGCATCAGGTTCCACATATTGAAAATGTTTGAAAAAAACA